>NW_027394791.1:0-13646 GCF_049309525.1 Garra rufa | reverse complement strand
AGGATGATATAATAAGCAGACCTTTAGGTTACCCTCACCTTGGCTTGAGAATTGAATGTCAGAGACAAGTGTAGACAGAACATTGATTGGCAGGGATTACAGTACACTCCTTTTCTGCATTTGAAAGGTTCCATGGTTGTTCAAGTTTCTTCATGGAACCATCGCTGCCAATAAAGAACCTTTATTTTTAAGAGTGTACCTTCAGCAATTTTCAGTAAAGAAATTAACAACATACAAGGAGAGAAATTTACAGGTCTGCCTTCCTCATCTTTGACCAATGGTGAAAGCACAACTGAAAGCTCTATAGTTTTGAAGGACAAGATCCTCTTTTAGCTCTTCAATGGACAAACAAATGATTTTTGTCAAAAGGAGCTGAAAAGCAGTGAAGCTTATTTTGAATATTTTGGAATAAGATGCTGGTTTACTGTTGTCCTCAATCTTAATAATTAGTGAACAGCAAGACTTCTTTGCTCAACCAGCTTTACTAGAAAACTGATCAGCTTCACAAGGTATTGTATGTTTGCTGCAACAATGTATCTGTGGAGAGTATAGTGAGAATTGAAGCTACTTTGTTGACCTCTGAAAAGACTTTCAGTGAAAGTTGAGGAGTGTAAGGGGCCATTTGGTCCAGGTAGGGGCAAGATCTTGTAGTGATGGTGTATTCCCTGAGGTCCACGGCCTGAGGGGTTCATGCTTCTCATGGTGTCATGTCTTTGCTTCCCTCAGTATCACAGACCATTCAGCAGCCTGAAAACCTGGTACATCAATTGTGACACATTCTCCCACCAGAGTCTGGGCCTGGAAACTCATTGTAGCTTGCTGGATCTGCAAAGACACTGTTGTGAATCCACGGGGAAGATATCAGTCTCCTGAGGAGATGCTTGCTTGCCGTTTAACAGCAGTGATGATGAGGTTCTAATCACCTAAGATATGCCTCATCACACAATGTCTGCCCTGTTGTTACAATGCCTCAACTCATTCTTTTGAGTCTTTGACTGACTCAAGTCAGGATCCTGTGTCATATCTCTTTCATGCCCACTTCATCCAGCAGCCTGCTTCCAACCACTCTGATGCTTGGTCCAGTATGCAACCTGTTTCCCATCTCTCTCATGTCCATACCAGTGGGTAGGGTTGCACGGTATACCGGTACTACGGTAGTATCGTGATACTAAAGCTTAAAAATACCTGCGGTGCCATTGGATTTTTGAAACGGTAGTACCGTAAGATACGTTGTATGCACGGCAGGAACACTGTTGAAAACGTTCATTTGAACATGCACACCAGAAGAAACATTACAACTTGATTGCCAAAATGTTTTTCTGTTGTGCTTTGTGTAGTACAGGCTGTGTAATTCAGTGTTTCCCGACGCTTCAGTTCAGTTTGAAATGAGAAGTTGCACGCGCATGTCGTTGTTCACGCTGCAGTTTATCAGAAGAGAGGGTCTGATATTCAGACCGTCTAATGCTATTTAAAAAAACAGCAGCTCAAGAATCACTTATTAAACATCAAAATGTTTTACAATAAATTATTTTCGTATTTTTATTCATTTGCCCACTCTTAGAACACGTGTAATCAGGGCCGTAGCCAGGATTTTTCAACCCCCCCCCCCCACAAACACAAATAAATACATAAAATTATCATAGATTGGGAAGACACATTTATTCTCACAATTCTAAACTTGTGTAAAAATGGCACCATAACTGACTGTGTTTCTCAGCTACCTAAAGTATGGCAGCCATATTTACATTATAACTTACATAACACATGACAATAGGGGGGGACTATTTATGAGATTTAAATAGCCTACTTCATTTTGGTGACTTCTCATGCACGTTTGTGCTGGATTAGCATGTCTGTTGGTACCTTAATAAGCATGATTTTTGATGCACCAATATTTACTACAATGAGTTCAAACTTACCAACAACATGTATCGGTAACATTTTATAATAACATTCAGTTGTAAGTCTTTTATAAGTGATTAGTTAATGATGAAATAATCATTTACAAAACATTCACAAATGATAATTAAGTGATATGCTAACAATTTGTGTATGTTTTGTTAATTAATTTACAAGTCATTTACAAATTAATTTACAAGTAATTAGTTAATGATGAACTAATTATTTACAAAACATGACTATGTGTTTATAAATTATGAATAAGTGATATGTTCAATTTATTGTAAGCACTATGCTAACGATTTACCCATCTGTTGTAAATTATCTGAAAAATGGCATATCATGAAATAATCAAACAGATCCTTAGTAAATGGTTAAAAATTACTAGTTAACCCCTTAACTGTCACCCCCAATTTTTTAAGCTTATCCAAACTTAAATTGTAATTCATGAACACTTTGGACCTAAGGTAAGTCTCTTTTTAAAGAAAATAATCGGCAGATTAGGGCGTTATAAAACTTTACCCTCTTTATCTTTACCCTCACCAGTCAACACTTACATTGCAGTATTCACACTACAAAGTATTCAAAAGCTGTTGATGAATAAATAATGAATAAATCATTTACAACACGTTCTGCATCCCCTAATCTAAAGTGTAAACTACTCATCAGTTGTAAATGTTTTACAAACTGCCGGTTCCAGGTTTTGTGGGCATCAGGTGGGTATACACACTGGGGGAAAGACCTTTGAAAAATGAGTAAAACATTTACAACTGATGAATTGTTTACACTTTAGATTAGGGGATGCAGAAAGATTTGTAAATGATTTATTCATGATGCGATCTTCAGTGAAGGATAAACATTTAAATGATTTATATTTTAATTATTTTTAAGTGACAAATAATATATTAACTAGTAACGTATTAACCACTTACTAAGGATCTGTTTGATTATTTCATGATATGCTATTTTTTAAAGATAAATTACTACAGATTTGTAAATTGTCAGCCTATTACTTAATAATCATTTGTGAACATATAATCATATTTTGCAAATTATAAGTTCATCATTATCTAATCACTTGTAAATGATTTATAACTTAATCTACAAAACATATAAAAATACTAACACTTCCCTTATTAATCACTTATGAATGCATAGTCATGTTTTGTAAATGATTAGTTCATCATTAACTAATAACTTGTAAATGAATTAGCAAAACATACACAAATTGTTAGCATATCACTTATTAAACATTTATGAATGTTATGCAAATCATTATTTTATCATTAACTAACCACTTATAAATGACTTACAACTGAACATTATTATAAAGTGTTACCCATGTATCACATTCTTCAGTAAATATACACAAATACCTAAAGCAATTAATAAAGAGCCACAAGTGACATTGTTAATGCAATAAATGCACAGATCCTTTATACTGACACACTTCCAATTGAGTTTATGTTTGTAGAATTTAAATAAAAAACTTGGCCTGAGCCAAAACATCAGGGGGTAATGGTTGAGGGCTCACATTATGATCATGTAAGATTTACTGATCCAGTGGTGGGTGAATGTGTATCCCTCTAGGGGGGGTCCGGGGGCTTGCCCCCCTGGAGAAAATTTTTTACATTTTAAAGTTAAATTCATTAATTTGATGCATTTTGAGAGTGCAAAAATAAGAGCTACAACTATGTTCAGTGGGAAAACTGAACAAGAAAAATAAAAAAGTTGATGACAATCTAAAAAGGGTCCAGAACTGCCTCTAGTCAGAAAGTACTGAGTTTTCTGGGCCCCTTTCAACCTCTGGGCCCTATGCAGTGCCCTCCTTTTCAAACCACAAATATCAAGAAAGGAATTTTATTTAACTATTTAGGCCCACATGGTATTTTCAGGATTATTAAAATTAATGCTTTTTGTTACCTTTTTTAAGACCTGCAGAAATAGAATTGATATTGAATGAGTGGGATAAAGCAATGTCTAGTAAAATATTAAACCTCTATCATGATTTACAGCTCAGATAATGTTAATCAAAAACAATAACATCTGTAAAAATTGTAACAAGCTCATTTTTACATGGTGAAATTGAATTATTCTGACCGTTTGAGTTATTAAAATTAACCCTTGCTAGTAGCATACATGATAACCAGTAAAAACACACACATACTGTAGGCCTATAGCGCCTTAACAATTAACTACATATGTTCTATGTATTTGTATAAAGAACAGTGGTCTGAATACATTTAGTATAAATGCACAAACGCTATAGATACTATAATTATATTACATTACTTCTTTACAGTTAATACATGTCTACAATTAATATTATATTCCGCATTTCTGTCGCAATACCATGGTGCAGTTAGTGTAAAATAAATAGGCTATATGGAAAATGATTCTTTCTTACTGTATCGTCGCGCACAGTGTCTGTTCTGTTTGTCAGCGCTGTTTTGCCTGTTTAAGTCGCAAAGTCATTTGTGTTTTTCACTAAATTCAAGCGCTTCACTGTGGATCTTGCAGCACTGCTCAGAGCTCGCTAGTAAACGCGTCTGCTCTTGTGAATTTGCACTCCGCTGCTGTTTGAACTGTGATCCGAGCGGATAAACGGTCCGTGTGGCACGCTTTAAATGACTAGCGCACTTAATCCATAATGTGATTCTTGTCTTTCCTTGTCCAAATTTATGACATCTTTAATAATTAAGGCTTTTATACTAATTAAGGTATTTAATACTACTGAAAAAAAAAACTGCTAAAACCAGCCTAGGCTGGTTGGCTGGTATTAGCTGGTTTAAGCTGGAAGTGGCTGGTTTTAGCTGGTCTCCCAGCCTGGCCAGGCTGGTTTTAGCTGGTGGTTTTCCAGTTTGACCAGCTAAGACCAGCCTGACCAGCCTGGCCAGGCTGGAAAAGTGGCCAAAACCCCTATAAAAGCAGCCTGCCTACCAGCTATGACCAGCTAAAACCAGCCAACCAGCCTAAGCTGGTTTTAGCTGTTTTTTTCACCAGACTCTAAATGTCGTTGTTATTTAAAAGAACACTTGTTTAAAATAAATAAATAAATAAATTATGGACCTTTGGCAGTATGGGGTGGTTCGTTTGATCCACCCGAACCCCCCCAATCATGAACACTGCTGCCACCTGCTGGCCTTTTTAAGTTTCCCATCACATTAAATTATTTTCCAACATATTTTTATATTCAGAGTTTTGTGTTTAAAACATTAATCTTATTACATTACTTATGCAATTATAAGTACAGTGTACATGTATAGATACCACATCTAAATGTCACTCCATGCAGCTTCTGTACAGTTAGCTACCAGGCTACCAGGAGCCATGTGGTGGACTTTTTATGATGAATGGAATCTCAACACCAATTCACTGCCATTATAAAGCTTGGGAGAGCCAGAACATTTTTTATATAACTCTTGATTGTATTCGTCTGAAATAAGAACGTCATATACACTCATAGAAATAAAGGTTGTTTTTTTGGCATTGATAATTCCATGAATAACCTTGAACACCAATGGAACCTTTCAAATGCAGAAAAGGTTCTTTATAGTCAAAATAGGTTCTTTAGATTTTTTTAAATGTTCTTTAAATGGTTCTTCTAAGTGTACACATAGGATGGCTTGAGGGTGAGTTAATCATGGGCTAATTTTCATTTTGGGGTAATCTATTCCTTTAAGGGATCTAAAATATGCTCACACAGAATAGGGCATTAACATGTGCTTTAAAATACTAATAAACAGACAATATTCTAGTAATATGCATGATAATAAGCAACTAATATTGAGAATTAGTCCTTAAACTAAAGTGTTTTCAAATTAATAACAACTGCAATTACATTTCAAACATAAGTACATTATAAATACATGTAACCACATGATAGATATTGCTACACAATAGTAGCTGATGACACTAAATATAAAGTGGGTCTGTTTGGTTGCTCCATCTGTTAAACAATGTACCGCAGTAGCATGCAACATGCAGGTTTGTTCATGCTGAGCATAGAGCAGCAACTGGAAAGCAAGAGATAAGACAACAAAACACTAAATTGGATTATTTAATGTACGCTGCTTGAGAAAGAGAACTGACTCCTTTATTGGCCTACGTTCTGTCTTAGAGCTATCAATATTGAATATCCTGCCCTGGATTTCACCTTCCTCTGAGATATGGATGATGTCTAAAATCCAATTATTTCATAATACTTTAAACTTTGAAATGCTGAAATATTTCACATATAAGAAATTGGGCCCACTTTAAAGAACGAATATTATTAATGCAGGAGACAAAGAACTGCGACTGCTGAGTGATCAGCAATCTGTATGGTTTTTCATCTGTCGAAGTAGTTAATCATATACGTGAAGCTATATTGCTTGAAATGGCATGACTATCCCAGTTCATCAAGCCTCGGGAAAACCAGGCATTCATATAGACGTCTCCTTATGCTCGTAATCTGGCTTTTCTATAAAGCAACTGTTTATTCACACTGACACAACATCTCAATGTGCGCTCTGCCAAACTCTGACACAAAGTACAGATGTTTGCCTGTGTCTGGCGTATCCTCTAGCTTCTCTCTCTTTCACGTACTCTCAATAAACAACTTTCAATGCTCCTGATATTTTGGCTTTTGATGGTACGTACTCATTCTCTGGCTCCTCCATTATGTGTGTCTATCACAGAGTGAACACAGAGCATTTTGTAACAACTCTCACAAAGGCACCACACTCAGCTCCTGAGAATAGTTTTAGCACAGTATTGTTTAAGGAAAAACATGTTCAGGGAAAATAAAAGGCAGTTTGAAGACTGCTAGACGTCTGTGATAGATGATAACTGAAAAAAGTTTGAACATATCAGAGTGAGCTTACAGTTATGGGACATAAGAGGTGCCTTTTTTTATTTTTATTTTTTTATTTCTTTCACAAATCACAATGCTAGTCGTCAATTTAAGAAGTTCATCACTAACCTTAACATGACAAGTGAATCTCTCATCCATATCTCATCCAAGTCTCCATATTAAAGAGATAGTTCACCCAAAAATAACAATTCTGTCATTAATTACTCACCCTCATGAAGTTCCAAACCCGTAAGACCTTTGTCTATCTTCGAAACACAAATTAAGATATTTTTGTAAATATAGATATTCCATTGACAAATGATCAGTGTTTATGTCACTGTTTGTGTACATTTCTAAGCTTTTTGATTGGTTTTATACAGAGATAGTAACGTTTCAGGGAATACCCGAAATATATGGAAATGCTCAGAAGTGACGAGAGGAGTTGAGAAAAGCAATGTTCATTTGCAGCTTCGAAACTTCGGGAGATTATTTTTGAATGAAATGAAAAAAAAAATGTTTTTCATTGTTTTTCCACATAATCTGCCTGTATCTTAAAATAGAACATCGCTACTTCTGACTCATTTTGTCAGATCGGGTCACGGATTATGTTTTCTGAGGAAAGCATTTCAGGATTTCTTTCTATATAATGGATATGTATAGTGCCCCCAATTTTGAACTTCCAAAATGCAGTTTAAATACAGCTTCAAAGGTCTTATCTAGCGAAATGATTGGTTATTTTTTAAACAAATTGACAATTTATATACTTTTTAACCTCAAATGCTCGTCTTGCCTCGTCTCTGCGATGTACATGTGTAGTCTGTGTAATCCGGGCCATTACAGTTAGGGTATGTCGAAAAACTCATTTTCATCTTCTACTTTAAAATCATCCTACAAAGTTGTTTGACCTTCTTTGTATAATCACTTTGTAAACACTGGGTCGGTACTTCTGCAGTGATGTAGGGCAATTTTGAAGTTGGGGAAGAAAACTACCCTAACTGTATTGACATGAACATCTTGGGTAACAAGGGGGTGAGTACATTATCTCTATTTTTATTATTATTATTTTTTTTTCTGAAAGTGAACTAATCCTTTACAGTTTTTTTTAATTGGTTTGGCGCAGTTTTCACAAGCAATTGGTACATTTTCAAAACTCTTAGTACTTATATCACAACAGATCATCAAAAGTGCACTTTTTTCAAACATTTAAGCATATTTTCAATTGTGTTAGTACAATACACATAATCACAAAATATCCTTTTCACTACACAAAATACGTGTTTCATCTAAATAAATGTTTCATTCACAGTAACTGCCTTTCATAATGTTATCACTATCAAATTTTTGATTTGCATCTCTTATCATTCAGTTGAATACATTTGTCTGTCATTTAATTCAACTGATCTTAATGTTTAATCAATGAATCATTCATTATGTCCATGCATTTTCAACTTGACTGATTGTTGTCTGGTCATTTGTAAGTTACAAATTGCTGAGTTTTCAATCAAGAAATACTAATTACTAATTGTAGAACTGTGTTTGAGACTTTGCACTGTGCAATAGGTGAATAAATATATTTTGCTTATGTAAATATACATTGCCTGGCCAAAAAAAAGTTTCCACCAAAAAAAAGGTCATACACTCTAATATTTCGTTGCACCGCCTTTAGCTTTGATTACGGCACGCATTCGCTGTGGCATTGTTTCGATAAGCCTCTGCAGTGTCACAAGATTTATTTCCATCCAGTGCTGCATTAATTTTTCACCAAGATCTTGCATTGATGATGGTAGAGTCTGAGCCTTCTCCAGCACATCCCAAAGATTCTCAATGGGGTTAAGGTCTGGAATCTGTGGTGGCCAATCCATGTGTGGAAATTATGTCTCATGCTCCTTGAACCAATCTTTCACAATTTGAGCCCGATGAATCCTGGCATTGTCATCTTGGAATATGCCCGTGCCCAGTGGCGCCGCTAAGAGGGGGAAAGTTAGGACAATTCTGAGGGCCCACACACTTTAGGGGCCCCCAGAGATCTGCTTTGGTGTGGTAGGGGGGCCCAACCTCATATTTTGTCATAGGGCCCAAAATTGCGAGCGGCGCCCCTGCCCGTGCCATCAGGGAAGAAAAATCCATTGATGGAATAACCTGGTCACTCAGTATATTCAGGTAGTCAGCTGACCTCAATCTTTGAGCACATACTGTTGCTGAACCTAGACTTGACCAATATCAGCAACCCCAGATCATAGCACTTAAATTCAGGTAGCGACTTTTTTTTTTTTTTTTGGCCAGGCAGTGTATTTGGCTTATGTAAATGACTTATGTAAATGATGAGTGTTTTTTTTTTAATCCTTTTTCGTGTGTGTGTGTGTGTGTACCTGGTATTCATCACGTTGTGGGGACCAAATGTCCCCACAAGGATAGGAATACCAGTAGATTTTGACCTTGTGGGGACATTTCTCAGGTCCCCATGAGGAAACAGGCTTATAAATCATGCACAATGAGTTTTTTTGATGAAGTAAAAGTATGCACAATCTCCTGTGAGGGCTAGGTTTAGGTGTAGGGTAGGTGTAGGGTGATAGAAAGTACGGTTTGTACAGTATAAAAACCATTACGCCTATGGAATGTCCCCATAAAACATGTAAACATAAAACATGTGTGTGTGTGTGTGTGTTTGTGTGTGTGTATATATATATATATATATATATATATATATATATATTTTTTTTTTTTTTTGTCTGAACATAAGTGTAATATTTGCTATGTAAATTTTACAGTTCAGTTACCCTCATTCAGCACCAAGGACAATTTGAAACGCTTACCTTGTATTATTTGCTCCTGAATGAAATGATTGGTAAAAGTACTAAGCTGAAAAAAGAACTTACTGTTTTGTTTGGGTGATTAAAGCAAATGTTCTCAATATATATCACAATGATCTTGTGTTCTGAAACAATGATTAAGTGGAATGAAAATATGTCCAAATACAATGAAATCATGACATCAGATTTGAAAGAATGACTAGTGGTGTTACAAATGTGATCAGTTTAAAGTTTTGTACTAAGAGATTTGAAAATGCACACTTTACTTATGAAAATAGTACTAAACCAATTAAAAAAAACTGTAACAGATGAAAGGATATTAACGTTACGATAAAGATGACACTTTCCTCAGCAGATATTCAAACTAATGTTTATTGTGAATATGAGACCAATTTGAAGAATGAATGCTGTATCAGATGCAGGTAATCACACTCGCCCAGTCCATCTTTCTCTCATAATACTCTACATAATACAGTGACCTTTTAATACAGTAATACAATAAGCTTTCAATGAAGCAACTCAATGTTCCTTTGTTAGTTCTAAAGTGACGTTTTCGAATTAGTAACGGAGGCTTGGGCTCATCTGTTAAACTGTCAGCTGTAGATTTAAATTTGTGGCAAAAGGAAGTAGTTCACAAAATAAGGCTTTTAAAGACACTCCGTTGTTTTGTACATTTCTACCTGATCTGGTATGTTTTAACAATTTTTAACAAGAAGTCTATTTGTGCTCCATAAAAGAACTAAAAGGAAACTGAAATTCAAAACTAACCAAAAAGAAAGAAATAATGACAATTCCAAGACTGTAAAAACCTTGATAAGAACCTTGCTTAATATGCCTAAGGAACTGCGATCCTTTCTGACTGAACAGCAGAGAATTTAATGTGCATTTGCTGAGCTATAACCAGGAACAGACTACTGCATTTGTTATTAACCGTCGTATATACTTAACAGGTAAGATTCAGCTCACACTGCAGGCAGTAAAAGAAACATTAGACAGCACTGAGTGTCTTTAAATGCAATAAAACCCCAACAATGCTTCCATCACACCACATTACCACATGGACTCCAGGAAAAGCTCTATATGGTCAATTAGGAACATTCAGAAACAGAATTGCAGTTTCAAAAGATATTTGCAGTGTGAAATAACCAGAACAACGACATGGATAATAATTCATTGGTTTTAAAATGTGACCATGACAATGCCCATTAGAAAGCCTAGACGGGCTCTGTTCTGTGGATAGACATGCTTGCGTATATATTTAGACTTTATTATCATCATTCTAAATCTCATCCACGTCCTGACTTTAATTCTTGTATGACTCAAACATTGTCAAGCACTTTGAAGAGATGTCCTTACCAGAGGATTTATTTGCTAAGAAAAGAGCTCTAATGTTACAGCCAGTAACTTTGATGTATTTCATTAAAATTATTTTGATCCCTTCGAGCACGGTGCCATGTTCACATTAAATGGAACTATTTTTCTTGTTAAATATTTTTTCTTTTCTCTTTCTCAAATAATGTGTTAATACATGGTTTAGTCTTGGTTTAGCAGAAATATATTACTTTAAACTAAAATACAGTGATGTTTATATGTACCACATCAGTGACTTACATAATACAGTTGGCTAACCTAAAAAACAAGTAAACACTCAGACATTTTTTTTATTATTTCTTTATGACAAAATGATGACTATTTTCATACTTTCAGGAAAAGAAAACTCATTCAGTAATTACTAATATATATAGACGCTACTTGAGAAAATATAGACGAGAACCAACATTATCCCCTCTTTTTTGCAGAATTTTCTTTGTCCAGACTTATTAAAGCAGATTGTTTGCAGAATAAGTCAAGCTGTCTATCAACGGCAATAACGTGGGACTGATAATTAATCTGGATGTGTACCTCATTTTCTGCTTGATAAAGTATGACACAGCTATTATTACCCGTCAACGGGTGCTAATTTTCATCTGGAACCTATATAATAAACTACTTGTCATAATTATATTAGTGAATATCTGTAATATGTCTTCTAAAGTGTATGATGAACCAACTATTGTGTGGTTAAGTCTTTCAGACTCAGTACCCTGATAAAATAAAACTTTGTGAACAAATTTGAAGTGCTTACCACAGATAGTCTTGTGCTGCAGTATTACCCTGAGGAGCATTTGTAGTAAGAGTCCTCACGGGAATATTGTCTGACTTTTGTGAAGACACTTTTCTTAATATGCTTTCTATTTCTTATTCAGCTGAGCCTCTCTCCCTGCTGTACAACTGTAATTTCTTCCATCACCTTCTGTGGGTGGTAAAATTGTTGAACGGGGGCTTTCGGGAAAGGTCTATAATAAGGAGTTGATTCCATCTTTAATTAATTATTAATGCTAATCTACACTGACGAAATTAAGTTTTAGTTGAAATATCCATCATTGATAGCTATAGTGGGTTATTATGAAGCAGACAACATGACAAATATTCTAAATTGCTTGAAAAACAGAACGATTTAGTAGAATTTTGCAACTTGTAATTCTGATATTGCTGTCACCATGGCTTTAGATAGCATGTGTTTATTTGCCTTTGTATATTGGCTCAGTTCTGACAGTCGTGCTGTTTGTATTAGATATGCAACAAACCACAAATTAACATGCATAAATATGTTTTGCAGGTTCTTCAGTTTAATAGGAAAAATGTGGAAAAAGTAGTCAATTATTAAAGTTGTACTTTATGTCAAAAACATTAAAAAAATAATAATTAATTATCTATCTATCAGCAGTGATGTGCATCAAGGGGTGTTTCAGGGATTTTTCTTTCTTTCTTTTAGTGCTTACTGTGTTCTGAAAAGCAGATTTGTCTGAATGTAAGTGTTTCAAGCTATTTACATCTACTAACATTTTCCCAGCGAAAGGAAATCAATGCACCATTTTCATCACTTTGCCTCCAGCCAACCTCTTACCTCTGTCTGCTTGCTACGCAGTGACCCTAAAACTAACAGCAAACTATACTGATGCCAAAATATCTAAAAGGTTTGCAATTTTCTAAAAACACCTCAATTATGTTTCGAGAGGAATGCTGAACACTGTGGTATCTGAGACTTTTGATCATAGCGGGGTATCTGTTCAAATGAAAGACAGGACAAGGGAAGCAGGCAATGTTGAAAGGCTTTGCTCTATCATCAAAGCGAACATGTTTATTCCATACATTTATCATCCTGTTCGACACCTTGCCCCAGGGAACTGATTAAAATTACCATTAGCAGACATCAAAAAAACTTTGTTAATTATTGCACAAATGGCAAACGATATTTCCCTATCATGTATATCCCATCTTTTGACTTCTCAAGGGTGGTCTAAATTGCCTGATCTCAACAATAAGTACTTCTGACCCGTAAATTGAGTTGGGAATATTGTCTTATCTTGCTTTAAAGAATTTCAGCACTGTCTGTTATCTTTCATGCATATGGGATGCATGAACATATTCCCCAGAGGGTATGAGGACAGAAATAATGAACAGTGCCCAAGAAACATGCAGTTAATTATCTATTGCTTAGTCATATCACTTCCATTGGAGTGGGGATGTTTTCATCAGCTCAAGGTGAAGGAAGGATACTGAAAAAAACAATCTGAATGTAGATAATAGATTGTATATAAAAAAAAGAAATAATAAAAAAATAACAAAAAGGTAAATTAAAAATGGGTTATAATATAGCCTTGTCATGAACAAAGTACAAAGGTGTCCCATTAAAGCCTTTTTCTTTTGTTCATTCATTTATTATATATGGAGAATATTGGTTACTATCTAACATAAAATTAACCCATCATTAAATGCCCTTACTGTGGTTATAAACACATCAAATATCTGTACCTCCTTAAAATTGTGACACATTTTTTTAAAATAAGAATTAAAGAAAAAAAATGTTTTACTGACGTTTGATGTTTAATAAATATTTATAGATATTATGTATTAAAACCTTCTGGTATTATGTTTTAAACCATTTGTAGACATTGTAACAGGGTTGCAAAAAATGTAAACCTGGCTCATATGCAATGAATGAAAATAAAAATAACATGTAGCATAATATGATTAAATTAACTTGACCTCTTTTACTTGAT
>NW_027394790.1:0-13651 GCF_049309525.1 Garra rufa | reverse complement strand
GGCGATTACTTATCATAATGAATAAGCACTGATCTTCGTCGCCGTCATAATCATATCTTTTTTTAATGGCTGAAGAAATTCTCCGGATATTTAGTTGTCTACACTCAAACACATACTGAGTTAAGCATCAGGCCTTTTCATGTGAAAATAGCTCACTGTGTGAGTAATAACTTAAAGAATGTGGTTCAAATTAACACATTTTAATAATCAAAATATGCTTCATTTGCTCTAATCATTCCAGCACTTCATCTTGATTAGGGCTTTCGAGATAAATGAGACGAAAACATGTAAAGAACAAAATCTACATATTATGGCTGACAAACTCGGACATAAAATGTAAAAAATAAATCTCGAATGATTTTATAGAAACCTAGCTGTTAAATTTCCTACCTGATCTCATGACGAAAACATACCTGTGGGAACTTTTTCACAAGATGCATAATACGTACTAATTAGTACATATCACCACTGCAGTTTCCAACAGAAATGAACACTAGAGGTGGTAAAACAGTGAGCACTTGTAAACGTTTTTGTACCCAGTATTGATTACAGCTCCATATGTTTCACTTTCCGAACATAACAAGCTTGCTCGGTAGCTTAGCTGGCACGCAATTGAATTGAAAAGATATTTTAAAGCTGAGACCTTGTTTCATACCAAAAGTAACCTGTTCTGTCTTTTCTGTCGGCGTGTTGTCAGTTTCCTTTTTGTTCCGCAATATATTTTTCACAGCGTGAGAACAAGATGTATAGTGTGAGAGTGGCATTGTGTGTCAGACATAGCAATAGTAACTAAGGAGGGAGGGTTTTTGAGGATGTGGAATCCTTGGGCTTGAATCCCGTGAAAAACATGACTCTTGATGAAAGAGCTGAAAGATGTGAGATCGAAAAACAAGTTAAAACGGCATGCTTGCTGTTGCGTTCTTACGTCACACTCGCTTTTGTTCATACTATCGGGTAGGTTTAGGTGTAGTGCAGGTGGTGCGTTATTTTAAAACGTCACAGAGCATTACAGTTATAACGTCACTCAACAGACATTTTAAGTCAGAACTGCGGTGACACATACAAACCAACGTCACATAAAACATAGGCCTACCATATGTACGTTCATCTATTCTGGGGAGAAAAAACAAACACTCTTTTAGCGCTACTCAGTAGACATTTCACATCGAATATGTCGCAAAATATACATGGCTCTATGTAGCCTATTTCGCGTCTAGCGAAAAAGTTCCAACAGGTATGTTTTAACGACGAGATCAGGTTGTGAATTTCCATCCCGCAGCATTTTTTCAGTGTATTTTGACAGAATTAGAGCAGAAAGTTTTTGCATGTTGTTAATTAATGTGCATCGCACATTGCTTAACATGTGTTACGTGTGTGTCTTGTGTCTTATTTAGCTGGTCTGTAGACCAAACAGATGTTCTGAAGTCATTTGCATAACATGTAAAAACATTTTAGATAAAAATAACCACAGAAGAGCTGAGCGTGCATCTTTAACCAACGATATATATCTTAATCATATTTTTTTGGGCGCAGAATTCAGGCCATGTAGCCTAATATGAATTTTTCTTCATTGTACGTTCACACATCAAGGCAGTCGAGGAGGTGAGTGGAGACTCGGGCTGTATGTTACTCTGTCCTCCCTATCATTGATTTCACTTCTTTTTTCATTTGTCCTCGCAGAAGCCATTATTACTTTTATAGCTGTTTTATGGCCCACTGAAGACCACACTGACAACCATCAGACCTCTTGCATCTCTCTCACGATGAATAGATTTAGCCCCGTTGAATTAATGAAATATTAAATGCTTGTGTCCGTGTAACTCGATCCCTGTTTATCCAACTTTTAAACAAACAAAACTACTCTATTTCACTCTGTTTCCAGCTGATATTAGTTCTTCGACACCAAGATGAAGCTCACTGCCACATTTGAAGAGCATTAATGAGCGTACTGGAGCTCTCGGTATCGTGTTTTATTAATAGAGCTGCAGCAGGGATCGTCCCGTTCACACTCACTCACTCCGCCGCTCTCCATCAGATGAGCTGCATGTCGTTGTTCTGAAACATTCATAAATGCGCAATGGAGGAGCCCGCCTCGGCAGAAAGTGATGACAAGCCACGGCGAGAAGTGATGACATGTTACATGTGCCCGCTAGCGACGGCCGCGCAGCCATCAGCTGATAGCATGCTACCCAGAGAGGCATTAATAATCATCTGTGCTCATAAGAGAGAGATTCGTGTGTCTCGTTCTCGCTTATCTCTTATAATGTAGCATTTACTTAAGCTACCTGCCGCTTTCCACAAGCAAGGTATAAAATAGCGCATGTAAAGGAAAAAGTGAATGATCAGTGACAGGAGGTGCTTAAAGTTCACTTTAAATTGAAGATTCTGTCATTAATTACTCACCCTCACTCCAAACTCGTACGACCTTTCATCTTCAGAACACAAATTAAAATATTTTTGATGAAATCTGAGAGGTTTCTGATCTTGCATAGACAGCAACACAACTAACACATTTAAGGCCCAGAAAGGTAGTGAGGACATTGTTAAAATAGTCCATGTGACATCAGTGGTTCAACCTTAATTTTATGAAGCTACAAGAATACTTTTTGTGCACAATTTACTCTTGTGAATGCACATCAAAGACTGATAATAGAAAAAAAAAAGTTTTCTTTATACATAAAAGTTATTCCTGTAGCTTCATAAAATTAAGGTTGAACCACATATGCCACGTGGACTATTTTAATGATGTCCTTACTACATTTTTGGGTCTTGAACATGTCAGTTGCTGTCTATGCAGAGTCAGAAAGCTTTTGGATTTCATCAAAAATGTCTTAATTTGTGTTTTAAAGATGAACGAAGGTTTTACAGGTTTGGAATGACATAAGGGTAAGTAATTAATCACAGATTTTTCATTTTTGGGTGAACTATCCCTTTAAGGCATTTTATAACACATCACTGTTTTAAAGTGTATTAGAAACATTTAAAGCATGCAGATATACCTTTTTTCATGCTAAGTTAACTTAATGTCAGGCAAAACTTAGTTTAAACGTATCTAATAGGTTTCACAGCAGAAAATTTGGAATTTGTTCTGTTTCATGCTTTAAAAAGTTGTAAAAAGCTCAAGCTGTTAGCACTTAAGTTTTTTACATTGAATTAATTTGACATATTCAAAGGTGTTAACCCTCTGGGGACTGAGGGTGTTTTTGGGCCCTGAAAAAGTTTTGACATGCCCTGACATTTGTGCTTTTTTAAGTATCTTAAAAACATATGAATGGCCCAAATCTGATTATATTGTAATCAGCACAATTTGGGCTACAATAATATGTAAGCAACATGAATGTACATGTTGGTGTTTTTGAGAAAACAACGTTTATGCGTGCTTAGTGAAAAACAAAATTTTTGAAGTCACTGAAATAAAGTCATGAAACACATACAGAATATTTGTTCACAAGACTTTGAGAACTGGATGTGTTAGGCTAGAGTTTTTTCTATCAAATGATGTGAAAATCATCTCGTTCACTTGTTTACACAAAACAGTATATTGATTTAAATTTTTGAAGACACTTTTTGTTTAGAATAGCTGTATGCGAAGAAGGCGTGAATGATCATGAATAATGCTGTGATTCACTCCTGAGAAGACAAAGACCTGCATAATGAGCCGCATAATTAGTTATTCAGTCAGATGACTGAGAGGAACAAAGGAATGAATGAAGGAGGAATATAAGGACAAAATATGTTTGTAGCTTATTTTGAATAGATTTATTTATCAAGAAAAGTAACTTGAGATTCACTTGTGAACTTCTTTAACATCTGAAGATGGTACAGTGCTCTCAGGAAAACAGTTTGAGGAGACTCAAGTAAATGTCAGCAGGATTCATGTGTTGAGCAGGTTTACAATCACTAAAAACAACAAAACAAAACATCTGTGAGCATGTTAATATCAACAGCATCATACTATTTATTTATATATATATATTATGATTTTGTAGTCATAGACCCACGCATTTTGTACAAACGTAAAAAGGACATTTTATATCTGAGAAACTAATAAAAAATTGTTTATCGTGTTAAACATCCATTCGAGAACACAGTATTAATACATATTGTCAAAACATACACTAAGTGTAAACCCTCATATTACATCCTACTGTTGTAAGATACATTAATAACTAAATAAATAATTATGATCTTATAGTCAAACATAAGCATGCTTTGTGTGAATACAAAGAAACTAGGCTATATTATAACTGTTAAGCTTAAATGTGAACACTATAACCTTTATATTGCATCATTCTTTATTGAACAGACTATTAAAAACATACTGGCATCGTTAGTCATTTAGATGCAGTGAAATGAAACGTTCTTTATAATGTTTCACTTGCTGTAGTCAGGAATTATAGTTGGCAAAAAGTCTTAACTGGTAAAATGTTTGCACATTCTGTCACAGTAATAGCCTAACTAACAAGTAGGCTAATAAGAGAAAAAAAAACTTACTCACGTCTTCTGAAGTACGTTTTATTCCTGACAGAGTCTTCTTCCAGAAATGACTAACTTGAACGAAGTTTCTCCTTTGTTTGCTGTGATGTGGGCGTCTACTTTTGGCGCGGCGCCCTCACGTGGACGATTTGAATATGAATAGCGAACAGCTCGTGGGCGTGATCTAATTATAAAATAATGAAGCAGACCGGAGAGACTGGACATCGTGTTGGTTTCATATTGATTATTTTATCACAGGATATTTGTTTTCGGTAAAACTTACTTCGTTTAAAAGTATACATATCAAGCTTTGTCTAGACATATTGCTCATGTCTCTGTGTTGTATATTGGCTGAGTTATAGTCTATTTTACTGACGCGTTTCTGAATGAAGATCACGGAGATCAACGCGGCAGACAGCACACCCTTTTTGTTTTCTTTATTTTGCAAAATCACAATGTTTTTTTGATTTTGTGAGTATATACAAATAAAAGTAGACCCTTTACAGATTCGATTGATGTACTGCTTTTATCTGTACAATCAGAAATGACAAAGTAATTAAAGTTCCTTTTGGGAAACTGCCTCAAAACGCCCCAGGGCGTTTTTCGTCCCCAGGGGGTTAAAGCAGGATTTCACAGGTCTCACTATTTCTTTTGTCTTTAACTCTGAGTTTATTTATTTCTCTTTCTCTTTGTGTATTTCTATGCATGTACAGCCATGGCCAAAAGTTTTGAGAATGACACAAATATTAGTTTTCACAAAGTTTGCTGCTAAACTGCTTTTAGATCTTTGTTTCAGTTGTTTCTGTGATGTACTGAAATATAATTACAAGCACTTCATACGTTTCAAGGCTTTTATCGACAATTACATGACAATTATGCAAAGAGTCAGTGTTTGCAGTGTTGGCCCTTCTTTTTCAGGACCTCTGCAATTCGACTGGGCATGCTCTCAATCAACTTCTGGGCCAAATCCTGACTGATAGCAACCCATTCTTTCATAATCACTTCTTGGAGTTTGCCAGAATTAGTGGGTTTTTGTTTGTCCACCCGCCTCTTGAGGATTGACCACAAGTTCTCAAAGGGATTAAGATCTGGGGAGTTTCCAGGCCATGGACCCAAAATTTCAACGTTTTGGTCCCCGAGCCACTTAGTTATCACTTTTGCCTTATGGCACGGTGCTCCATCATGCTGGAAAATGCATTGTTCTTCGCCAAACTGTTGTTGGATTGTTGGAAGAAGTTGCTGTTGGAGGGTGTTTTGGTACCATTCTTTATTCATGGCTGTGTTTTTGGGCAAAATTGTGAGTGAGCCCACTCCCTTGGATGAGAAGCAACCCCACACATGAATGGTCTCAGGACGCTTTACTGTTGGCATGACACAGGACTGATGGTAGCGCTCACCTTTTCTTCTCTGGACAAGCCTTTTTCCAGATGCCCCAAACAATCGGAAAGAGGAGTTATCGGAGAATATGACTTTGCCCCAGTCCTCAGCAGTCCATTTGACATACTTTTTGCAGAAGATCAATCTGTCCCTGATGTTTTTTTGGAGAGAAGTGGCTTCTTTGCTGCCCTTCTTGACACCAGGCCATCTTCCAAAAGTCTTGGCCTCACTGTGCGTGCAGATGCGCTCACACCTGCCTGCTGCCATTCCTGAGCAAGCTCTGCACTGGTGGCACTCCCATCCCGCAGCTCAATCCTCTTTAGGAGACGATCCTGGCGCTTGCTGGACTTTCTTGGACGCCCTGAAGCCTTCTTAACAATGCAGTGGAAAGTTTTTTTCGGGATTAAGTTAATTTTCATGGCAAAGAAGGACTATGCAATTCATCTGATCACTCTTCATAACATTCTGGAGTATATGCAAATTACTATTATAAAAACTTAAGCAGCAACTTTTCCCATTTCCAATATTTATGTAATTCTCAAAACTTTTGGCCACGACTGTACGTGTAAAAAATCTCATTCTGAATCCTCTTTGTTACACTGGCTCTGCATAAAAAACGTCTGTACAGGGATGTTCTGCTATCTCCATTGTTGCGTAATTTAGATTTACACAGAAAATAGTTTCAACTCGTTCCACAACTGTGCTCCATGTAAACAGACCAATCTTTGTACATATCATTTATGGTAATAGACCTGATCATTTTTGCATTATGTGGTTTCGACATCAAAGCAGATAGACTGATCTTTGTACAGACAGGTTTTATTACACTAGATTCATGTTAAAGTCTAACATATAGGGGATAGTTCACCCAAAAATGAAAATTTGATGTTTATCTGCTTAACCCCAGTGCATCCAAAATGTAGGTGACTTTGTTTCTTCAGAAGAACACAAACAAAGATTTTTAATGAAAACTGGTGTAGTCTGTCAGCCAAATAATGGAAGTGGATGGGCACCAGACCTTTAAGAGTAAACAAAAACATGCACAGACAAATTCAAATTACTCTCACGTTTATAGAAGGAAGTCTGGGTCCAAGTGCGGGTAAGTAATGAATTTAATAATAAAACAATAAACAAACAAACAAAAAGGCCAACACGGCACAAACACGACTAGATCAAGGCTTGGGAAACAAACACCGAAGAAGACAGGATACATCAAAAATAATGCAGACTCACAGTGTGAAGGACGAGTAGAGAATACAAGGACAAATCATAAGTGTGATCAGCTGGGGAAGACAGGTGACACAATCAAGGCAGGTGCAACAATCAGGGAAGTGCAGTGCAGGGAAGGGAAAACAGCGACATCGTGTGGTGGAGGGAAAGGCTGCAGCCCAGAGTCATGACAGTACCCCCTCCCTACGGAACGGCTTCCAGACGTTCCCAAAGTCTGGAGGGAGGAGGTACGGAGGAAGGCAACTCAGGGGGAGGCATGGCGGGCCAGGCCCGTGCAGCGCAGCCGCCTCCGCGTCAGAAACAGAAAGTGCGGCCGCCTCCGCGTCAAAAACAGAGAGCGCAGCCGCCTCCGTGTCAGGAACAGAGCGCGCAGAAATCCTTCGTGTCAGGAACAGAGCGCGCAGCCTCCTCCGTGTTAGGAACAAAGCGCGCAGCCGCCTTCGTGTCAGGAACAGAGCGCGCAGCCGCCTCCGTGTCAGGAACAGAGCGCGCAGCCGCCTCCGTGTCAGGAACAGAGCGTGCAGCCGCCTCCGTGTCAGGAACAGAGCGCGCAGCCGCCTCCGTGTCAGGAACAGAGCGTGCAGCCGCCTCCGTGTCAGGAACAGAGCGTGCAGCCGCCTCCGTGTCAGGAACAGAGCGTGCAGCCGCCTCCGTGTCAGGAACAAAGCGTGCAGCCGCCTCCGTGTCAGGAACAGAGCGCGCAGCCGCCTCTGTGTCAGGAACAGAGCGTGCAGGCGGCTCCGCGTCAGGAACAGAGATCGCGGCCGTCTCCGCGTCAGGCACAGAAGGCGTAGTCGTCTCCGCGTCAGGAACATAAGGCGCAGTCGTCTCCGCATCCGAAACAGAGCGCGCAGCCGCCTCCGCGACAGGAACAGGACGCGCAGCCGCCTCAGCGTCAGGAACAGGACGCGCAGCCGCCTCAGCGTCAGGAACAGGACGCGCAGCCGCCTCAGCGTCAGGAACAGAACGCGCAGCCGCCTCAGCATCAGGAACAGGACGCGCAGCCGCCTCAGCGTCAGGAACAGGACGCGCAGCCGCCTCAGCGTCAGGAACAGGACGCGCAGCCGCCTCAGCGCCAGGAACAGAGAGCGCAGCCGTCTCAGCGTCAGGAACAGAACGCGCAGCCGCCTCAGCGTCAGGAACAGAACGCGCAGCCGTCTCAGCGCCAGGAACAGAACGCGCAGCCGCCTCCGCGACAGGAACAGGACGCGCAGCCGCCTCCGCGACAGGAACAGGACGCGCAGCCGCCTCCGCGACAGGAACAGGACGCGCAGCCGCCTCAGCGTCAGGAACGGAGACAACGGACACTTCCGCCTTCTCACGGAAGAGCCACTCCGCCCCCACCGCAAAGCGGGAACGCCGTTGCGCCGTCTCGGCCCTACAGGCCTCCATCTCGGCCAGTTGGAGGTAGATTATCTCCTTGAACCGAGCAGCCGACGCCGCCTCAAAAGATGCCACCTCCTCTGAAAGGAAAAAAAAATTACTCCCCGCTGGACCCATCTGTGTAGTCTGCATTCACGTTTATAGAAGGAAGTCTGGGTCCAAGTGCGGGTAAGTAATGAATTTAATAATAAAACAATAAACAAACAAACAAAAAGGCCAACACGGCACAAACATGACTAGATCAAGGCTTGGGAAACAAACACCGAAGAAGACAGGATACATCAAAAATGATGCAGACTCACAGTGTGAAGGACGAGTAGAGAATATAAGGACAAATCATAAGTGTGATCAGCTGGGGAAGACAGGTGACACAATCAAGGCAGGTGCAACAATCAGGGAAGTGCAGTGCAGGGAAGGGAAAACAGCGACATCGTGTGGTGGAGGGAAAGGCTGCAGCCCAGAGTCATGACAATTACACCCTGTGGCTCGTGACGATATATTGATGTCCTAAGACATGAAACGATCTGTTTTTGCGAAAAACTGAACAGTATTTATATCATTTTTTACCTTTGTTACACAGCCACGTCCATCTGTCCTGAGCACGAGCTTTTCATCCTGCTCGTTACATGTGAACGCGTTCTGGCGTAGTATACGCAAATGCCGTAAGAGGAAATCGGTGAAAAGTCCCGGATGAGTTTGCGCAAGCAAACGTAATCTTTTAGCTTTAAATCTGTTTGAACAATCAGGATAAGCACAAGTAATTACCAGTTTGAATAGCCGCTATACCCAAAATCTCTGTGCACTGTGTAAACAACGAGTGTTGTATACATGCGACAGATCGCTTCCGGCGTTTGCGTATACTACGCCAGAGCGCGTACACATGTAACGTGCCAGATGAAAAGCTCGTGCTCAGGACAGTTGGACGTGGCTGTGCATCAAAGGTAAAAAAAAAAATGATATAAATACTGTTCAGTTTCTCACAAAAAACAATCGTTTCATGTCTTAGGACATCAGTGTATCGTCACGAGCCGCAGGGTATAATTTGGATTTGTCTGTGCATGTTTTTGTTTACTTTTAAAGGTCTGGCGCCCATCTACTGCCATTATTTGGGTGACAGACTGCACCGGTTTTCGTTAAAAATATTTGTTTGTGTTCTGCTGAGGAAACAAAGTCACCTACATCTTGGATGCCCTGGGGGTAAGCAGATAAACATCAAATTTTCATTTTTGGGTGAACTATCCCTTTAAGTGCTTTACTGTGACTGACATTTTTGCTTTAGAAAAAATAACTGAGAGACAATTCTAAATTGTTCTACCACAAATGCTGAAGATTTATACAGAAAGCTTGTCTTTAATTACACTGGGATTTCTATGGTGCTTAATTGATGGTAAAATCTTTTGTTTTAATGCATGCACATGCAGCACACACCAGCTACAATTCATAATTTTGTCATCATGTAATTATGCATAGCAGCAAAAGGAAAGGCTGATTTGGGTCAGTGTCCTGGGCAAATCCTCAACCTGTTTGATCTGAACGGTGTCTGGTTGTCATGGGAACACAAGGAGCTGTGATCACAGTTTCTTGCTGAAAAGTCCATAGAGTGAGAGAGAGAAAGAGAAAGAGAAAGAGAAAGAGATTTTTTAAATGTCCTGTTCACATGAAGGGCATGTTTAACCTTTAATGTTTCACTTGATTCCTTAGAATCCACAGACAAAGAATTATTGACATACAGTCAAAAGTTTACATACACCGTGCAGAATCTGCAAAATGTTAATTACTTGACCAAAATAAGAAGGATAATACAAAATGCATGTTATTTTTTCTTATTTAGTACTGACCTGAATAATAAATTTCACATAAAAGACGTTTACATGTAGTCCACAACAGATAATAATAATAATAATAATAATAATAATAATAATAGCTGTTTTTTGTTTGTTTGTTTAGTGATAGTTGTTCAAGTCCCTTGTTTGACCAGTTGTCCTATTCTTCAGAAAAATCCTTTAGGTCCCATAAATTATTATTATTATTATTATTATTTTTTTTTTTTAGCATTTTTGTGTATTTCAACCCTTTCCAACAATGACTGTATGATTTAAGGTCCATCTTTTCAAACTGAGGACAACTGAGAGGCTCATATGCAGCTATTACAGAAGGTTCAAACGCTCACTGATGCTTCAAAAGGAAACACAATGCATTAAGAGCCAGGGGGTGAAAACTTTTGAACAGAATGAAGATGTGTACATTTTTCTTATTTTGCCTAAATATCTTTTTTTTTTCATTTAGACCTGTTCTTCAGAAGCTACAGAAGATACTTATATTTACACTTATGTTTCCCAGAAGAAAAAAATGTTAACTTGACCTTGATCTTCAAACTCAAAAAGTTTTCACCCCCCAGGTTAAAATACACAAAACTGCTGAAAAACCAAAGAATTTGTGAACCTGAAGGATTTTTCTAAAGAACAGCAGGCAGTTTAACTGTTGAGGATAAACAAGGGACTCATGAAGAAAAAAAAAAGAAAAAAAAAAAAAAAAAAAAAAAAAGCTGTGGATCATTTAGGTGACAACATAGTGTTAAAATCAAGTGTAACTTTTGAATGGGGTCATTTTTATAATGTCAACTGTTATTTTCTCTTGTGGACTAAATGTAAACGTCTTTTATGTGAAATATCTTATTCAGGTCAGTACTAAATAAAAAATAACAAGCATTTTGTATGATCCCTTCTATTTTGGTAAAAAAAAATAATAATTTAGCAGATTCTGCAAGGTGTGTGTCAACTTTTGACTTCAACTGTAAATTACTTTGCCGTGGAGTTTCTCTCATATCTTGACCCAAATAACATGTCCCCACATAAATAATGCTGTCCATGTATAAATGTATGAGGGTATGAAAAGTTTGCTTTCAAAACTCTCTGAGATCTTCTACAAAATTCCTTTGCAGGAAGTGTTAGTTCACCAAAAATCTAAGTTTGTCTTGTCATTCCAAACATGAATTTCTTTCTTTCTTAGAACAAAAATTGAGAAGAACATGTCTGGTGTGAATATTCAGAATGAGATTCAAGTTTCATGAAGGTGAATAAATAATGATGTGAAGTGGTGGGTGAGTAGATGTTGACAGGAGTTAGAAATCAGAGCAGTGAGTCACAAAAATGCAACAAAAGCCTGTTTGGGTAAATATTTTTGGAGTAATTTGATTTGGAGGCTAATAATCATGAGCTCAGCAGCCGTGCCTCTGCCCCCAACCCACATGCCACGTGGGAATCATGGGAAAAGAATGTCGAGGGCTTTCTGTTCCCAACGCTGATCATATCAAGGCACAGGAAATGGCATTCTGGGTAAAAGCCAATGCCAGGGGGACCGGCCAGGACAGTGTGTTTGTGTGTGTGGTACTGTAAGTCAGTGGCACCAGACAGTGATGTTGTTTTGGGACAGATACCGCAGAACAAGAGGTGATTTGACGAGGTGACGTCTCCAGAGAGATTAATGAATACGGCAGTGACATACAGTAAAATGCCCCAGACCCGTCTGTAAGAGTGCGTGTGTGTGTGCGTTTGGCTGGCCTTGAGTCGTTTCCACACTTGAACGTCTTACCTTCACATTTATGTTCTTGGCAGGCACTTTCTCACAAAAATGATCCCAAAATGTTGCATATATAGATTTAAGGACCATATGTGTGTGCAGAGCTGGGACTTTCAACACAACTTTCCGTTAAGCTGCTTTAATTTTCACCTCATCACACACTTGCTAAATTTACAGAAAGCACAGATGGCAGGAGCAGAGCGCAGCTGTATTCCTTTGTTTCTGATCTTTTCAATCTAACTTTATTTGCTGCTCAATTTGTGCCACTAGATTCATATTCTGCTTTCAATTTCTCATACACACCTGCCCCTGCTCCTCACCCACCGCACTTTGATTTTTATGGATATGCTTTAAACGTAACAATTGCAGTTGTATATCCATTGTTTAAAACACAGCACAGGCCATTTATAAGCTAATTATACCGTTTTCAGTCCAAGCAGGTCTTATACCTAGAGAAAACTCTCTGTTAGCCGTTAGCATTGGCGGTTGCGTGTCAGGCTCGGGACTCTTCTAAAGCACACGCTTTGAAATCTGCCAACTTTGATCATAGGACCACACTTTTGAGCCAATTACCTGGGGCTGGTTGCATCATCTGTGCATAATCTAGGCCTAGTTGTGGCGTAAATGAGTGCAAAGTTACTATATATATCTATGCACAGCCCATGCCTTCATTTGCAATGGCCACTAATAATAGAATATGATTTTTTTGGATCCTGATGATGCTAACCAGCCAAACCATGGGTGAAATCAGTGGTACTGATCTTTGTCAAAGGTCACATGTTAAACCCAGATGCTCAGCTCTGGAGCATCTTACGATGATGCACACTGGTGTAATCCTAGCTTGACATTTTCTGCTGCTTATAGAGTCTGATTTATATCTTACAGCCTTGGCATTCTGTCCAAAACTAAAATCAATAGGAACCCTGAAGAGGCTACAGGCAGAAAGAAAGAGAGAGATCAGAAACAAGAAAACATATTCACGTTAAACAGGCACTCAAGATGGGCAGTAAAATCTTCAGATGCCGATCAAAGACAATTGTCAGAAACATATCAAATTCAAGAGCAAGACTTTGAATCTTGAGCAAATTGCTGGATATATGAGATCTATTGTGTCACAACAGGCCTCAGAGGTTGCATGTAATATTTGGTTGGAAACACAACATGCATCCCAGTATAACACTATAAATAGTTCTTATTGGACTTAGTAATCAGTAAAGGGCAAAATATTTTGACGAGCTAAAGTTAATAGGTGGTAAATATACATACAAGCATTATTAATTAAGATATTAGCCTAGTATTTCACATACCTGACCGGAATTGATAAGAACAAACACAAATGTTATCAAGATTCTTGCCTGGAAATCCTGGTTCAGTTTGGCCTACCACAAATGCCTTTTGTTCCTCAGACAGTTTTTTGCACTCTTCTCCTTGATTTGTTATAACATTTGGCAGTCTGTTGTACTCCAAATGTTTTTCCCAGTCCAACCGATTGGTACAGCCCGAAACGTGACCATAATTATAATAATCAGCAAAATATGCATATTTCGTTCGGTTCAGTGGCATTGTTTACGTTCAGTGCCGCCAATATGGCAGATTGATGAGGCGT
>NW_027394789.1:0-10000 GCF_049309525.1 Garra rufa | reverse complement strand
TGACCTCAAGGGTTTCTCTAGCGGGTCGCTCACAGCGTCTCCGTTCACAGAAAGCCGTTAAATTGAGTGAATAATCACTCTGCTTAAGCCATTAAAGGAACAATTATACGTGTGAACCACAACAAGCCGAGACGTTTCCTCCGAACGCGAGACGGTCGTTAGATCTCGCTAACGCCGACACTTTGGACTGAACTGTTAAAACGAGAGCGACCGGCGCGCTTTCCCTTTGTTCTGTCTGGCGCTTTCCGAGATCCTCTGAAACATAAATGTGTGTTTAACTAATGAGGCACATAAAAGCGCGTCAAACAAAGAGGCTGAATTAATCATGAGGTCTTGAGCGAGCGTTTGTAGTTTGTGCAGTGGGACGGAGGTGTTTTTGCACTCGTCGGAGCGTGTGTGGGGTGTAATGGAGCGAACGCGATGCCATTAGACCGGCGTTTGAACCCGGCCGGAGCTGCTGACGGAGCGATCGCTCGCTCAGGTGAGGCTTTAATGAGAGACGCCGTCAAATGCCACCGTCACGCGGTAAATATCACAGCGGGACGAGAGCCGATCTGATGAAATGATGGTGAACATATAGAGCTGTTGATTCTTTCTGAACCCAGGTGGAAGTAAATCACGTGAATGATCATTTTTAGGTGGATGATCTCTTTAAGATGGTTTGTTCTCCCGGCCTGATACAACTGTCCAGAACCACAGTAAAACCACCAAAACAGACTCCGTCGAACAGACGTAGGCTTTTTAACCCCCTTTAAAGCTGCTATATCAGACCTTGAATTTCCAAGGCTCTAAATGATCGAACTTTGCTGTTAAACCTGTTTCACACACATCTACTGCATGTCTTCTGTCGTCTGACTGATAGTTTAGAGTTTTTTTTATCCAGTAAAACCTCTTTTAGTGTAATGGTACAAACATGCTCCTTTGCTGAATCTGGTGCTTCACATCTGTTTTTGCTGTCAAATCTTGACTGATTTTTATCAAGTAAATGTCAGAATAACTGTAGTAATATTTTCAGATGAACACAGATACTGGACTGAATTACTTTACTTGATTCTCTGTTTTTTGTCTCTAATCTAATTATTCTGATCTTTTGAGGAACGTTTGTTTCCAGATACTTTACTTTCAGGAATGATCTTCTCAAGCCTCCAGAACATCTCACATCATTTGGGGAACGTTCATTTGTTCATCTCTCAATTGTCATTGGAATGCATTGCATTATATGTTTGGATCATTTCAATCTCATCTTACTACATTATTGGATATATAGAGCGATCACTGATATTAGCACATTTTATGTCAGTATCTGCTCTACTGTTATAAAGATCTTATTGATTTACATTACAAGCATTAGAATTTCATCACATAAATATCAGCATCTGCTCAAAAGTGTATATTTTGAGTGTCTGAATTTCCTCCATATTCTCACTATTAGACTATGAGCCATAAAAGCATGATAGATCAAATGTGATATTCAACAAAAACTATGTTTTGTCTAAAGGTTGGATCAAGGCTTCATATTTCTGAGTATTATTTCACATGTCAGGCTTCATAGGGTTAAATCATGTAAAGTGCGCTAACGTCTGGAGGCTGAAATGAAAACGAGGCGTATTTGATTGAAATATTTGTTTTCTCTCTGTTGTATTATTATCATGAATATTTCATTGTGTGTTTCTGTAGGCTGAGCGTTAATCTCTTAATTGGCATCAGTGAAATTGTGGTAATTAGAAAGAGCTCAGTGTTTATTTACCCTCGACTGTCTTAAATGAAGGGATGTTCTTCTTCAGATTGATCCTCCTGCAAATGTATTTGGTTTTAAAACAGCTGCTTTTGGAGACAGAAGGCTTAAACTGAAATAATAATGAGGATGTGAGACAAACGGATCCTCTCAGACTCTGAGCAGCAGCTGCAGACCAGCCGAACGCTGACGGTGTCATCAGAATCAGGAAATGACATCAGCTTACAGACGTACAGATCATTGCTTAAAAAGATGTACAGATCTCATGCTTCCCATGAGGACAGACAGATGGAATATAAGCTGTTATTGTACTGTGTGTGTGTTTCTGTGCGGATCAGTCATCTGTCTTTATATTAGATCGCAGTCTTTTTGTCAAACACACACTCGGTCACTGCGAGTTTACATGAGGTGATACTGAGTAATATTTCATTCGCATATTTAATTAAGATATTTATTCTTAATTGATTACAGGCATTTTATTGGGTTAAGGGGGGTTGTACGTCTGCAGTATTTATAGTTGCTCACCCTTACGAAAATTAACCATGTTTTTTTTTGTAGTAACCATGGTTTAACTATGATTTTTGAAGTAAAACCATAGTAACTACACTGAAAAAATATTTTCATTCATATAAATAAAAAAATTTAGGGTAATGGTTCACATCTATATTTTTTTTACTTTAGCCAATGAAAAATAATTAACTTGACCTAAACAATATTTTCTAAGTCTAAGAAAACAATTTTATATAACCTGGCACAAAGTATATTTTTCTTGTTGAATAAAGTCAATATATTTCAATTATATTTTTGATATAAACAAAAATATATAGATTTGGTCAAAACAAAAATTCTTATTTAAGAAATATGTATTAGAATTTATTTGTTTCAATCAATCAAACAGATATAGATTGAATTAAACAATTATTTCTCTTTTTAAAAATACAAAGAAATAGAAATTATTAGTTTGAAATAAAAAGACTAAAAATTATTTAATTAATAAAAGGAGCATAACTTAATATTTAATCTTATACTAAATCAAATAAATAAAAAAGACATCAATAATTTTCATTACATCAATATTTATTAACAGTTTACACATTACTTCCACAAATCCACAATTTCAGTACTTAAATGTCAGATTTTTACCTTTGAAGAGCTGAGGACCCTGAATTAAACTATTGTAGAGCTGGTCATAGAGCCTCTTGACTTTATTGGTCATTCATTTTGGGTCCAGCTCCATGATGACTTTTTTGGGTATAGCTTGTGCATCTCTGATGATGAAGACTGCTATGATTTCCCGTTGGAGAATTTGTTCAGCACTTCTGTGATACCTGGAAAAGAATTTAGGAAGGAGAAAAAAAAAAAGAATCAAGAACTGATACAGCTTGAGTCCCCCCCAGAATAACCTCTTAATCTAAAGAGAACCCTGGGTATTAGGACTTGTATGGCTTAATATGGTGTAAAAAAAGTATCCTTCTGAAATATGTAGTATAAAACCCATAAAATACTTGCATTATTTAAAAATCCACATCGTTATATTTTGTGTGGCATTACTCGGAACACAAATTAAGATATTTTTCAGCTCTCTGGCCCCCCATAGACAGCTATGTAATTAACAAAATTAAGAAACATATCAAGAATATTGATAAAATAATCAATTTATAGTAATTTTACAAATCTACTAGAATACTTCTTGTACTTAAAATAATGATTTTATTCAACAATTCATCTCTTCCGCATCACCCTAGCACCATTTTGTCAGTATCCACTGACCACAAACAGTTTACGCTGTTTTGTATCAGCCGAATCACACAGATACGCTTTTTACATTTATTTAAGTTTTGGTTTGAAAGAAAACAATGTATCTGTGTGTTGCGGCTGACACAGAACAGAATACGCTGTTTGCGGTCACTGCATACTCTTCAAAATGGTGCTAGGGTGATGCAGAGAAGATGAATTGTTGAATAACAGTTAGTTTTGATTTCTTTGCATACAAAAAGTATTCTAGTAATTTGGTAAATTACGGTTGAACCCCTGATGTCACATGGATTATTTTACCGATCTCCTTGTTACATTTCTGGACGTTGATCACATTCATTTCATTGCTGTCTTTGGGAGATATAGAGAACTGTTGGAATGCATCAAAAATATCATAATTTGTGTTCTTAAGATGAACAAAGCTTTCACAAGTTTGGAACAACATAATGGTATGTAATTAATGACAAAATTTTCATTTTGGGGTAATACAAACCCAGCATCTCATTTACATATCAACCAACGCAATATACCAGGCGCAGTGCAAATCAGCATAGTGACAAATAAAGAATAAAGAATGTCTGTACATTGACAACACTAGTTCAGACGTATATCTAAGAGTAGTCTCATGGCTAATTTTGAAGTGGACAGCCTTAGCTAGCATTTTTACATCTGTAAGGTAATCCTGCCTTACCAGGGAATCTTTCAAGAGGTCCTCCACTGCTTCTCCCATGTTAAGGTTGAGACATTTAAGTGCAATCTCCCTCTTTGTATTGGTGCCAGTATCCTGCATCAAGATAGTAAAAATTAACTCTGGCCTTCACTTTTTTTTTTTTCATAACAGTGCAAAAGAGACTCCAAATACTCAATTTTGGTCATACACATATGTGTTATACATTATTCAAACTATGATCTACCTTTTTTGTTTCCACCTGAGAACTCCAATATCCTGCATAAAAGTGAGATAAGTGAGAGTGCAAGACAGAGAGAAAAAGATTAAGTTATATTTAAATCAACACACATTAATCCATTTTAACAGTCTCACAATCAGTGTTGGGCACGTACCTTTAAAAATGTAATTAGTTATAGTTACTAGTTACTTCTCACAAATAGTAACTGAGTTAGTAACTGACTTACATCATTATAAAAGTAACTAATTACCAGGCAAAGTAACTATTGCGTTACTTAAAAAAAAATCGAATTTAATATAACTATGAAATAAATATAAAACATTGTACACTAATCTACACTATTTTAATGTTGTTGTGGGACCAATCATCATCACTGGTTATGTGTCCCGCCTCAGCCCCGAACATACACAAACACACACACACCCCAGAGAAAGAGAGGTCCTATGGCTGAGAGAGACGCTGCTCGCATGAAAACCGCTTCAGTGTTCTCAGTTATAGTAACGCGCATTTTATTGTCAGTAATGGTAACGGCGTTGTAACGGGGGAAACAGTAATTCGTTTGATTACTCGTTACTGAAAAAAGTATCGCCGTTAGTAACGCCGTTTATTTATAGCGCCGCTATTCCCATCACTGCTCACAATACAGCGTAAGATTTATATTACTATATCATAAAGTGCTGTGTGTATTATCATCATCTTGATCATTTTGATCAGATCAGATCAGATCAGATCAAAGCAGACCTGTCTCACCATTCAGCCCATATTACCCTCTACCTGTCTCACAGCAGGTGCTGATGAACATTACACAATGGAGAAAGCTGACGTTTAATTATCAAAGTCAAGTAAAGACTTTCATTAAAGAACATTTAAATTAACCAAATCTTAAATTATTAATTATGACTTAAACAGTTTTAACTGAATAATTTAAAGATTTGTGGGAATGTATTGCATTAAACAATTATGCCTACAAATACAGGTGCAAACAAGCTCAGACGTATCCCAAAGAAACCATTCTCTGTTCAGTGTAACGTTACTGGTGAACGAACCGAAAACTATTGCAACCGACTCACTAACGAGAACCACTCTAGTTGGGCACGCTGCACATAATGCAACTTATGTGTGTGTAACACGGAGAACAGAGAGCGGGTCTAACACTTTACATAAAGTCATAAAACCGTCTAGATTGGTTCTCCTTACTGAGTCGGAGCGAGAACTTTTTCTAAACTATGCGTAAATTGTCCGCCATTACACATGTGGTCTCCCAGCGCCATTACTACTGCAGGAAAAGGCAATACATTTTCATATTAGCCTAACGGTAGTGTTTTGACACTTACTAACAGACAACGTTAAAACATTAAGCATTCACATCCATTATCAGCTGAATATTTGATTTGGAAGTATTTTACTAACCTTCAAAACCGTATAAATGTGTGACTGGTGCGTCGTCGGCAATCCACTGACCGTTGGCTTGTGCATTCTGGTGATGACGGTGGAGCTTTGTGTTTAAAGTGCATGCGCATGTCTAACCTAAAAATTGTACATTCGTCAAAACAAAAATGTCTTAATTGAGTTTATAATGAGAAAGATTTAGATTGAGCAATGTTTTAAACTAAAAAAATATTACTTGAAAAATAAAACAAATAATTATAAACTGAATTGAAAGACAAATTATTAATTGATTGAGGAACTGCTTGAAAAACTTTTTTCAGTGTACAAATGAACCATGGTTTAACTATAGTTTTTTATAGTAAAACCATAGTAGCTATAAGATAAACCATGGTTTTATTATAGTAACCATGGTTTAACTATGTTTTTTTGTAGTAAAACCATAGTAATTACAAAATAAACCATGGTTTTACCAAAATAACCATATTTAAACTATGTTTTTTGTTGTAAAACCATAGTAACTACAAATTAACCATGGTAACCCACAAAATAGTAGCCTATATGAATACACACAACTGTAAACAAATAATATGTATTTATTGAAATTCATAATATTAAAGTAAGGCAAAGATAATAAATATGATATTTCATAATGTTCGAATGAGTTCAAATGTATTACATGTGACTAAGAATTCACAGAAATACGAACATCTATATGCGGTATTGTCCTGTCGCGGCCCCTTTAAGAAATCCGAATGTAGCGCACATGCAACTGTAGCGTGCATCATTTGAAAATAACGGTCGAAGAGGAAAAGCAGCGAGTGATTAAAGGTGTTTAACTTGTTCAAATTTGATTTCAAAGACGCCAAAAATGATGAAATAGTAACATTTATCTGGTCTGTCTCCTAAACCAACAATTTTGGGTGATCTTGGTGAGTTGTTGAACTCGCGTTTGATTGTATCTGCTGATAGATTTTTTTATGATGTTGAGTCTCTTCTGCTCACCTAAGCTGCATTTATTTGATCAAAAATAAGCCTCTTTCACACAGCGATTCCGGAAAATACACGGATAATGTGTCCTGTGATTTGTCCCGGAATCATTTAATTTTGGTTTATTCACACTGCCAGTGATTTTCTGGAATCTGTGTGTGTGTTCACACACAACCCCTAAAGATCCTGTAAAGACGTGACATTTGGATGTAATGCGATGTGTACCGTTAATCTTGCAAATGATCTCAGCTTTAGCATGGATAGTAGAGCTGTGCAACTAATAAAAATGCAGTTTTGATTTCGGCTTCAAACGATTATGAAAATACAATAATCGAGATAAAACAATTATTACTCCCGATTCCGGCCCCTTTGTGTGCTTTCGCTCCTCTATAAAAGCTCAATTTCACATGCAAATCAGTAAAATCATGTAACGTGACTTGCATAAAATAGGACGTTTATTAATGTTTCTTTGATGTGGTGTTTTTAAAAGCACGAAAGAGAATTTGTGCTGTTCTGTGTGTGCATTCAGAGATGGAACAGAACTCGGACAAGTGAAGTAAACGTTTAACTTAAGATGTGTACCTGAACACTCAAATACATGCAAATATTTGTCAAAATGCAGCATTTGGTGATTATTCGTGTAAGCCCTCATCAGTTATGTCTGGAATGAACGTAAACAGTTTTTGTTGGTATATTGGATCCGTGCAGCTTTTAAAGCGTCCACAAGTAATATTCCTTCTGTCGTCTCACTGCTCTTGACAGAGGGACTTTTGTAGTTTTTATAAGAAACAAAACATGTTTAGTTCTTACAGTGAAGACTATGCTGTTTTATTTAACGCATTTCATTTGTACCTTTTTTCTATTGTTTTGCTATCTTTAAATTAACCAATCATATAAAGTTCCGGATCCATTCATAATCGTGTTAAATAATCATGGTTATGATTTGTCATAATTGAGCAGCCCCAGTGGATAGTGATAGTGAGGAGCTCCCTGATCTCTGCGTCATTCCTGTTTACACATACTTTTCTGTCCCGAATGTTGATCTGCCTTTAAAACACCCAGTAAAAGAGTTGCACAATAACATGCGTCATCACTACAACACAGCCTTTTACTCCATTGGTTCTGGCTTTTGTTCTTACAGCGCTCATTCTGGAACTGATCCCGGCACTGATCTTACTAGGTCCCAATACGGAACGTGTTTGCGTTCACACAGAAGGCATTCTGGCAGTTCTCCAGCAATTTTACGAAATCAATGTGCAGGGACTATGCAGTAAACCAGTTAAATATTATTATTTAAATAGCTGTTTTCTATGTGAATGTACTGTAAATTTTCTTGTGTGTGTGTAAATTGAATTTAAATATAAACTGATGGCTCTGTTTATAAGGAATGAGATACAGTAATTTACACATGCAGTTTGATTATCTAAATTTTAAATGAAATCATTAGATTGACGGCTCAGATTATAAGTTATCATATATCATTATCTCTTTTTCAATCTTCCGCTTAAATAAATGGGGAGTCGTCAGTGGCAGATCTGCAGTGTTTGATGTCAAATTGAGGCAGAGGCTGATGTTGATCTGGCTGTTAGTGGGGTATCAGATGTGTCAGCGGGACACTGATGCTGTATGCAGAGCAAACGCTCGTCAGTTATGTGAATGGGAAGAAAATCATCACTCAGGTCGTGACCTCTCCTCTGAGAGTGGTGCTCATCAACATCCTGTCACATGACACATTCACGCAGCTTTATCCTCGTTAATCATCTGACACAATTCTGGAGAGGAATGTGTGAATGCGTTGTGTTAAGAATCAGACGTGTGATGGAGCGATACCTGAAACCAGAGGAAAGTAGCAGAAACCAGAGCAGCTGCAGCTGATGTTTATGTGCGGTTTCATACAAAAGGAACCAGAAGTCATTAAAATGTAATTTACTGGAATGTTACAGAATTTGTCACATTTTGATTAAAAAACACGCCCCACATGTCTACGTCACAGTGTGGATGCATATGGAGTTATTTTTGTTTCTTTATTATTCAAACAAACATACTGTGTTTGAGAGTAAAACTAATTATTTTGTAATTAAAAAATAAAAGTTTGCAAAAAAAGTCTTCTTAAATCTCAAAAATAAAGAAATTGATAACAAAATTATTTGCAGTGCGTGTAAATTTTTTTACAATCTTTATTTTTCTTTGTGCACTTCAAACGCTTTTCATCGCGAAACCACAAAAGTTGCTCTCTTTTCTGCTGTCTTTTTTTGCGGGTCTAAATTTTTTGTTTGCGAGTTGAAAAGTTTTGCTTGCGAGTAAAGATGAATCTAGTGGGCGGTCTCTACCTACCAGGATGAAAGGCCTTTTTCTGTTGGTCACTCTCGATTGAAGTGACCACGCCCACTACGTTTCCCCGCTGCTGCCGCAGTCAGTCTGACTGAGGAGCGAGTGAGTGAGGTTCTATCAGCCATGGCGAACAAAAGGGTGTTTACTGAGGAAGATAACTACTTTAACGTCTTAAACTGAGTGACAAGTGAATTTATGTAGTCTCTCTTCTCATGCTCACCCATTTAAATACGTGACATTAGCTAAGCTCGCCTGTAGTTCGGTGATACCGTTGAATAGGTTTAATTAGCCAGTGTAGCTAACGTTAGCTGCCAGAGCCCCCAATAGTAAAGCGTCAGGCCATTATTTTAATATTTTAGATTAGCGAGAAAGGTCCTGGCAAATCGCTAGGTTGGGTCCTCACAGATGAAAAAAGAAAAGGGTGTTTTGGAGCGTCTGATGCCCATATGTACATAAACACCACTAATCCTGGCAAACGTATTCAAAACACGTGAGCATTCATTATAAAACACTCGCTGAATATAACCACGTGAATATACTGAACTGTGTTCAAGCAGAAATATGATGTATTGTAGTGCATATACAGTGCGTTTGCGCATCAGTAATAACGGACACTTGTACGGCGTGCGTTACTTCATGTTACGACTCAGAGGCACGTAACTTAAAGTCACGTTAGTAGAGTTTTGATAGATGATGATTGTAATCAAGGTAAAGACCACCATGACCACCAGCAGGAGTCGTACAGTAGCGGTATCAACATTAAGTGACATGGCATCTTACGCACGGAAGCTTCGGCAGCAGTGACCGTGACACGGTCCATCTGCAAATGTCACAAGTGTCACTGGCACTGAGCAGTGGCATGTGCCAGTGGCTCCAGTGCGTCAGATGCCATGTT
>NW_027394788.1:0-13670 GCF_049309525.1 Garra rufa | reverse complement strand
ACTCAAGACAGTTATATGTCGAAAAACCCCCATCAAATTTTCTTCTCCAACTTCAAAATCGCTCTACATCGCCGTTTTAACTTTGTTTTTATTTTGAAAGTGCAGTAATCCTTTAAATTTAGCTTTGGTCAAAGTTAACTTAATTTCACATACTTGTTTAACAGATATAGGCCAACAAATTCAGCAGGCCCCATGCAGTACTGCCACGGACCTCCTAGGGGTCGCAGAGCCCCTGTTGAAGACCCCTGCTCTGTGTTTTTGGCCACGAAATAAACTAATACCTGCTAAAATCAACTGCGTTACAGTTTAATTGGATTATGCTAGTAGACACTTAAAACTATTATGCTAACAGAGACGAAAACACAATGCTGTGAACCAGCAACCGGTAAACAACAAAGATCTTAATCCTACTCTGTCAACCTTGAAGAGTTTGTACAAAACGCCTGAGAGTTCATAACAAAAAGGAAACATTACAAGATCATACAACGTGTCCAACAAATAGATCCTCAAAATACCAGTGCTGTTTTACAGATTACAGCAAGAACTAAATTACACGGTGAGCTTCACTTGATGACAGGTTTCTTTTTTTTCACAACCCATCCCTTGTCTGTGGCAGCTATAAAATTGTGCAAGCCGGTCTTGTCGACCGAGGGAAAGTCCTGCGAAACAGCGAGACGCAGACATGTGAAAACATTCCAGTTATAACCTGTAATATAACTGCAAGAATAAAAATGGCAGCCATCGCAGAGACACTTCCATCCGCAACCTGCGTTCTGTGATATTCGCACAAATCCCTGCAGGACGTGGCGTGCGAGACAGGGAGGAAGGGGAAATTGTCTGCTTGTGCGAGTGAGTTTATGACTGGGGATTGCTATCTGCAAAGCCAAGATGGGCCGCCTGCAGATGTGATGCACTGCAGTGTGTGTGTGTGTGTGTGTGTGTGTGTGTGTATATATAATCATCAGGTATTGAGTTTTTTTCACCTCTCTCCTGCAGCCTGCTGAGCATCGTAATGGGTCGTCTGCCCAGGAGTGAGGTAATGTCTAGGTTTAATGCCAGCCTCCTGCACTGGCGCACACACACAGGGGCACAACAGGAAGAACAGCAGGCGCCGCAACTCCCAAAATGGCTGCTGTTGTGACTCTTAATGATGCTGACAACATAATTAGCATTTTGCTAACGAGCCACATGGCAGTGCTTCCTTCCCCGGACGCTGCCATACGGCCTCGCGGACAACACCTGCGCACTCTCGGACCCCCTTTATGACACATCATCTCCTCGGTAATACAGACACAGCGACGGCGAACAGTCATCAAAGCGGAAGATCTGGGTGACAAATAACCGTGTGTTTCGCGAAGTGGGCCACTACCCAGCAGGCTGTCAGTTCTGACTCCCAGTCGTGGCAAAATACTATAAAAACCTCATTAAATAATAACAGCACTCCATATGTCCAGTTGACATCTTTGCATGTTTACAAACAGGAGAAGCTAACCTGGGGGTTTGATGTGCCGCTACTGGGGAATTTTATAGGTTGGAAATACAAAAACCAAGCACTTACAAAACAAAGAGCACTAACGGAACTACAGTATGTGTTAGAAACACGATGAAGGCCTGTGTTTGTTTTCACAAGAGAAATTCAGGTGTAGCTCGTGTAGCTTTAAATATTTAAACAGATAAATTCTGTCATCATTTACTCACCCTCATGTCTTTTGAAACCCCTGTGACTTTCTTTTCGTGTCTGTGGAACACTAAATGACATGTTTATAGCAGACTAAGCTTCTCATTTCTATACAATGAAAGTGAATGGTGACCAAAATCCAGTGATGGATTAAATTTCAAGCTGTAACCACAGAGTAATTCGTATAGCTTTATACGAAGCTTCATACTGGTCCTCGAATTTGATTGGCTAATAAGAGTGTGATATTAGAGTCCAACAGAACTCCAACAGCCATTTCACTCTTTGTAATTGTATCACTCCGCTTGCGGTATACTTCTTGCAGTGAGTGTCATGGTGGACGCCCAAATTCACTATAATTTAAAAAAGATTACGGTTTTCATGTCACTTTTAAAAGTTTTTAGGTGAGAATGTACTTGTTTATAGTTGAACTATGCAGTTTGTTAATAAAGATAATGTCTATTTTAAAAAAATTGCATCAATGCATTACATTAACCCGCCGAGAGCAGCCTCACCTCGGCCAGATATGCTGGAATTTACCGCTGGCTCTGATGTCTCTATAGTGGTTAAACATGAGATATAATTCGTTTTGGGTACATCTAATGGGCAGTCTTTGGTCTCATTAACCTATTATTAGTTCCAGAGCAAATAGTTTTGGCAAAATCTCATCATGTTTATGTAAATTCAATGCTGTATATCAGAGCGCTGCCTGTGTACTTTTGACTGAATTGCCTAGCAACTTTTATTATGGCTGTTCTTGTTGTTGTTGTTTCTTAAATATTATTATTCAATAAATATCTCACGTTTACTCGTGTACACAAGTCACATGGAGTAGTTTTATGGAGACTTTTTCGACCTCTTTGGAGCCCTTTGATTCCCTCCACCTTCATTGTATATTAGAAAGGAGCTTCACGAATTGTGGGAAATACAATTTTTAATTCTCTAATTTTTTTTTTAATCCAGGTTTGCTTGTCTTTTGGGCTGCACAATTTAACCATAAATAATAAAAATATTATAAATTTTACAAATATTATTTAAAAAATATTATTATGAATAGTTTTTTTATATTGGTTTATTATTATTATTATTATTATTATTAATAATAATAAATAAAAAATAAAATAAAAAGGTAAAATTTTCACCTAAAGTGTTTAGGAAATAATATAAATGAAAGCATTTTATTTTTACATTTTTTTACATTGTATTATTATTATTATTATTATTATTATTATTATTATTATTTAAAAAATGAAAACAATAAAAAGGTAAATTTTTTACTTAAAGTGTTTAGGAAAAATAATAATATGAATAATTTCTTTTACAGTTTTTACAATGGAATATTATTATTATTATTATTATTATTATTATTAATATTCAATAAAAAATTAAAACAACACTTTTCAATTAAAGTATTTAGAAAAAAATTACATTATGAATGCATTTTCTTTTTTTCTTTTTTACATTGTATTATTATTATTATTATTATTATTATTATTATTATTAATAATAATAATATTATTAAATTAAAAAAAATGTAACAATAAAAAAGGTACATATTCCCTTAAAGTATTTGGGAAAAATTACAATAATATGAATGTTTTTTTTTTGTTTTGTTTTTTAGTTTTTACAATGTATTATTATTAATCAATAAAAAAACAACAACAATACAAGGTCAATTTTTCACTTGAAGTATTTAGGAAAAATAACAACATGAAGGCCATTTTTTGTACATTTTTTACTTTGTATTATAACTATTATCATTATTATAAAAAAAAATAATAAAAGGGTAATTTTTTCACTTAGTGTTTAGAAAAAAAAGTAATAATAATTTTGTATTTAATAAATAATAAATAAATAAAAATAATATTTTTTATTTTACTTTTTTACAATGTATAATATTATTATTATTACTATTATTAAACAAAAAATAAAATAAAACAGTAAATTCTTTTACTTAAAGTGTTTAGGGAAATGTTTATTATTATGTATTATTATTATTAAAAATTAAAACAATAAAAAGGTAAATTATTCACAAAGTGTTTAGGAAAAATATCAATATTACATTTAATTTTACATTACAACATTACATTACATTACAATTACAATATTAAATGTTTACAGATATCTTACTTTATTCATTCTCAAACATTAAGAAATCAAGCATTTTGGAAGGAAAACCACAGGGAGCCCTTAAAGCTTCTCTTTTTGTTTACAACAGCCAGTTTATAACCACTTCTCATTACACGTTTTGGGAGATGGCGCATATTGTGTTCCCAAATGCACGTCATAAGCGACCCAAACTCAGAGCAGATGCAGAGATGAATCTGTGTGGAACAGCATTTACTGGAAGTCAAGGTGCTTTGAGACACTAAAAACACTGGATCATGAGCTGCTTGCTTAAATCAACCATATAAATCAAGCCATATCATATGACAATTTTCATTTTCAAGCAAACTATCTACCAACTACCAAAAGCAATGATGTACAACTCATAAAACAAGTTATCATCACACACTCCATGATGTTAAGCTTAATTCATTTCCTGTTTTTAAACCTCAGAACTTCTCAAATGAAACAGATCTGGGCCTAAGGGCAAACCATGAGCTGACAATTTTTTTTAATCTTCTCTTTAATAATAAAGTGATTTTTAGGCTCTCTCACTGCAGACTGAATCACACACTCAGTGGCTCTCAATTTAACAGACAGTGATCTGTGATAAACTGATTTTGCTTCTCTGCGTCATATCAAAGCAATTTTTACTGTGATGTTTGGTTGAACTAACCATTTAATGTGAGTCTCTGGATCACTTTTTGGTTTTTGCTTTTTAAAACCTAAATATTATATGATTAATTACACTCATTTTGTTCTAAACCCATAAGACTTTTATCTTCGAAACCCAAAGTGGAGTCAAAGTAAACAATAATTCTGATCTTTAAATACTTTATCTTTCAAAGCACGGAGTGTGTCTCAAACTCAAAAGCTAAAACTATATCCCTTCCACATCATTTCCAATCCCAAAAGAGTTTAAAACCTTCCCGCTTAGAGGAAGTGATGTTTACATCAGGGCCCTCATATTTTCACTCCACTCCCTTGAGTCACATGTTCAACCTCCAGCCAATCACCACCCACAAATTCCCAAAAACTCAACACAAGGCTGAGAGCAGAGCAGACTGACTTAAAGTGTTTGCTGCGACACACCTCCTGCCTGTAGGTCACCAGAGAGAGAAAGTGGCACATCTGACTTGAGCTCAGCTGACCCAAAACTTCAAAGCTCTGACCCAGAAAAACAGACACTAACACACACATTCATTGCTTCTCTCATAACTACAAAATTAAAGCTATTCTAAAAGTATGACTCTGTCAAAGGTTTAACATGTTATCAACAATAACTCAAGCTAAATAGACTTTTCTGAAAAGCTCCTGTGCTGCCACAATGCTAGGGTTTTCAAAACTGAATCAAACCGAAGTGGAACTGAATTCAATCCAGAGTGTGTGAATCAGAATCAAGCCTAATGTTGCTTGCTGTGGGGTTAATAATTTAGCTCTTATGAAACTATAAAGTACAAGTGCTCTGCTGTAATTCACACATACGCAGAGATAATGGAAAAAAGTCAGAAAACAAGACTGCAGCTCACTTTTCCTGGCATGATGTTTTTAACAAACAAAGAGCCATTAAAAACAGAGCAGAAACTAAACAGCACCTCAGCAGGAAACATTCTTCTCATGTTTCATTCTCTCTCCTTCATACACACACACACATTAAGAATTCATTTATTCCATTCATGCATCTTCAAGCAACAATGCAACCTGACATCCTGCAATCAGAGAGTGAATGAGTTTAGGGTCTGAATTTCATCCATACAGCCATGACTGATATGACATAAAAACACATTATGAGGCATTGTGGGTAAACTGGAAATGAGCTAATAGGATGTCTCAGTATGAAAGTCTTTATTCACTGAGGGGAGAGAGAGAGAGAGAGAGAGAGAGAGAGAGAGAGAGAGAGAGGAGAAGATATTTGTGAGAAATGAACACCTCAGGGGAGCAAAAACACAACGGGTTGGAAGAGGGAATGCAGAAAGAATGAGAAATTGTTCTCATTTGCATTCCAACTCATTTAAAATGGTTTAAAAATGGGCAAACATTTTGGGTGTGAAAGGGCACATGATAAAAAAAAAACAACATACTAGAGAGCTTTCATATCATTTTTTGAGTACAGCTATTTAGGTCTAGTGTACACAGTATATATACAGTAATATGGTATTACTATGGTATTTTTTTAATTAGCACTGCTTAAAAAGCTATGCTATCTCTCTCTTTAGGTCTTGCTGGGTTATAACAATCCTCTAAACTTTCAACAAGTGTGCTCCCATCCATTTAAACTCCTGATTTGCTTCTATATCATCAGCACTCTGGTTGGCTAGGGTGAAGGCCATTTCATCCATTAAGATTTGGATCCTGTGCAGAGTCTGAAGATGAAATTAATGTAATGACAACAAGAAAATTGCACTTAATGGTTCTTCAGACAAGAGCAATTTTGTGAATTATGATGGATGGATGATTTATGAAACAATATTTAAAGGGATAGTTCAGCTCAAAAGGAAAATTTTATCATTAATTACTCCAAACCTGTAAGACCTTCGTTCATCTTCAGAACACAAATTTAGATATTTTTGATGAAATCCGAGATACCATGTTTAAGCCCAGAAAGTTACTTAGGATGTCATTAAAATAATCCATGTGTCCATCAGTGATTCAACTTTAATGTTATAAAGCGACACTGATTTTATATAACAGTTGTTCAGTAAACAAGACGTTAAAGGAGAGGAAGAAGGGTCTTATACAGTGAAACGATCAGTTATTTTCATTAAAAAAAAAAAAAATACAATTTATATACTTTTTAATGTCAAACGCTCGTCTCATCTAGCTCTAGCTTAACTCTGTTTTTTTTCCAGTTTAAGACAGTTAGGGTATGTCGAAAAACTCCTGTCTCATTTTCTCCTTTAACTTCAAAATTGTCCTACATAGCCATTTTACCTTTTTTGTTAAGGGTATTGGAACTTTGCATGTTCACTTTGCAAAGTCTGGGACGGTACTTCTGTAGCAATGTAGGATGATTTTAAAATGAATTTTGAAGTTAAGCAAAAAAAAAATACAATGTTTTTTGACATACCCTAATTGTCTTAACCCAGAATACGCAAAGTTCAGGGGAGAGTAAGACAAGACAAGCGTTTGAGGTTAAAAAGTATTTAAATTGTATTTTTTTTTTATGAAAATAACAAATCGTTTTGCTAGATAGGACAATTCTTCCCCAGATGGGATCGTTTACAACCGCATTTAGGATTGTTTGGAGCAGCATTTAAACTGCATTTTGGAAGTTCAAACTCAGGGCACCATATAGTTCTATTATGTGGAGGAAAATCCTGAAATGTTTTCCTCAAAAAACTATTTCTTTACGACTGAAAAAAGAAAGACATGAACATCATGGATGACAAGAGGGGTGAGTACATTATCTGTAAATTTTTGCTATTAAAGTGAACTTCTCCTTTAAAATTAAGTGACTTACATTTTAGACACAATATTGACTCTTTTTGCTCAATTTCAGTGACAAAAATAATTCCAGTCAAAGCCACAGCAGAACTGTTGTGTGTCTGTTGTTGCAACACAAAGCGGTGTTTCGTTACTGAACGAATCCACGTTTTTGAACGAATCAAATGAGTCAATGATTCAGTAACCCATTTATAAAGACAGCTACCTCTTTTCTGAATGAATCAGCCATTTGTACAAATCTGTTGAATGAAGGACTAAATTACTTACTCATTCAAACTGTCATTTGCTGCCACCTACTGGTGATTATCCAGAAAATAAATTGTTGAATATTTTTTTTAAGTAACGTTATGTATTCTCGCAGCTTCATAACATTACAGTTGAACCACTGTCACAAAGAACCACTGTAACAATGTCCTTACTACCTTTCTTGGTCTTGAACGTGGTAGTTGTGTTGCCATCTATGCAGGGTTAGACAGCTCTAGGATTTCATCAAAAATATCTTAATGTGTGTTCTAAAGATGAACAAAGGTCTTACGGATTTGGAACGAAATGAGGGAGAGTAATGACCAAATTTAAATTTTTGTGTGAACTGTCCCTTTAAATATTGTCCATCCATCCATCATAATTCAAAGCACTGCTCTTGTCTGAAGAACACTAAAGAGCACTTTCCTTGTTGAGATCACAACAATTTCATCATGAAATGGCCTTAGCCAATCAAAGAAAATCTCTTTTTGTGTTTCGAAAATGACATAAACTTCATTTTTTAAGTGAACTAGCTCTTTAAGATAAGATGCCTGTGGTTTATGATAAAGAAATATAGGCAGATAAAAGAAACAAAATCAATTTAAACTTAATACCCATACACATATAACAAACACTTATAAAGCCTGAGAAATGTGGCATATTTAATGTTTTATATGTGACCCTGGACCACAAAACCAGTCATAAGGTGATCATCTGAAAGCTGAATAAATAAGCTTTCCATTGATGCATGGTTTGTTAGGCTAGGACAATATTTGTCACACACATTGAATCTGAGAGTGCAAAAAAAAAAAAAAATCTAAATATTGAGAAAAGTTCTTAGCAATGCATATTACTAATCAAACCCTAAGTTTTGATATATTTACAGTAAGAAATTTACAAAATAACTTTATGGAACATGATCTTTACTTAATATCCTAATGACTTTTGGCATAAAAGAAAAATCAAAAATTTTGATCCATACAGTGTTTTTTTTAGCTATTACTACAAATATAGCTGTGCTACATAGGCGGAGCGTGCCACGGGGACCTGGGGCAAAAATGCCACTAAATTGGACATATTCCACTGCACAAAAAAAATTCAATATATTACGTCTGTTGCTAATAAAATGAAAATGAATAGAAAGTGTCAATTGCGGCATTACATTAAGATCTGCTCATCTGCACCATAATTCTTTTTAGGCGTTTTTACAGTGTTGCATATTATAACCAATCACACACGATTCTGTTGAATTTAGGAATACAATGTCTAATCAGAAGTGTTGAAATGATTCTTGAGAGTTTTGTTGAGTGCGCGCAACTCTTGATTTTTCTCATCATAAACAACAAGACGTACCTACAATGTAAGTAAGAGATTCATTACACAGGGAATACAACGAATTCATGGTTTACATTTAAGATACAAGTAGGCTACATTTAAGATATAAGATAACATGTATATTGAAAAGTTCTTTAAAAGCATTTGGAATGCAATAAAGTAATTTTTAAAGGTGTTTTTAAAGCATTTGCGATATGGATTAAAATACTAGGCTAATAAATAATTCGCATATCGGACAAAATTGCGTTGCAGCAAATCCTCTAAATTGTAAGATATTTAGAACAGAGAAACAAAAATCTGAAAATATAAGCAGCTACAATAATTAAAGTTTTAATATACTCTATGCCAGTATAATTTGTAATCATAATTTTATAGTATATTCTATAACATTATAATTTTAATAGAATTATAAAATAAATGTAATCGGGCCTGTTTTAGGCTATTCCTTATTTTTATATTTTAGACATTCATGGAGATGAAGAAAAAAAATTACTCGCCATCTCTTCATTGGACGTGCCTTTATATAGAAATATCTTTAAATCTTTACAGATTACATAATGAAAGCTTCTATTTTCGATTTGAATTATTTTGTTTTAAAGTGGTAATTTAAAGCTTTCTATGTTCATTGTGAAGCGATGCTGTTCAAGACCAGACGGCAGAAAGCGCATCTTCTGTTTTCTTATTTTATAAAACACAACGAGTTGTTTATATTGTGAGCGCACTAAAATAAAAGTTGACCCGTTACAGGTCAGAATGATGTATTACTCCTAGTCCTACCTTTATGAGCAAAAATGAAGAAATGTTTTTTTGATTGTTTTCACACGCACAAAAAAAAGTGATCGCACTGGTGCCTCAATTTCCTGCAAAGCGTGCTTCAGCTGCCTTCAAATCTCCACACAAACGACTGGATATTCATCCAACAGCACGCATTTATCAATGTTAAACGTTTAAACTAACATGTTTGAACTGTTATATATATAGATTTTGATTTAGGCAAGTCCTGATGATTTGAAAAGGCTAAATTGATCAAATATATTCACTGCCGCTGGCAACTTAGTCATTACTTTAAAAAACATTTAACGTACAATTAACGAACAAAAAATGTTTCAAACGTTTTTCTAAATTAACTTAATAAAAAACGAAACGAAATATAATCACTTTTCCATTTTTAAACTGAACTATTTTAATAGCGGAAAGCATGCTTTTGATACCATATTGTTGAGTTTAAGCAGTCTCATCATTTGGCCTTCACAAAAAAAAAAAAAAAAAAAACCCTTGGAAGAAATCCTGTATGTGCGTATTTTATTATTTTTTTGTTTGTTTGTTTTTTTGGAGAGTGAGATTTGCAAAGTTAGTGATAATGTAGTTTTCTGAATAGGCCTATAATCGCTGTTTGAATAAGTTGAAATGAAACGTTATAATTATCAAATTCTAATGTTTTTATTAAATTGCAATCACTTTAAAATTCAATTCAGTCCCATTAAAACTATTTTATTGGCCTACGTGACACCTGCGTCTGTTTTCTTTCCTAAAAAGACGGGTTTATGATGTTTGTAGCCTTACCCTGGAGCTGGTTCACCCTCCGCCTATGCTGTGCTACTTAAGACTGGTTTTGTGGTCCAAGGTCACTTATGTGCTCTTATTAATAAACCAGAGGAGATTATAATTATCAAGACCTGCAAAGTAACACAAACCATGCTTGTTCAATGTTTTGCACTTTAAAAAGTGTTAATATAAAACTGAACTGTGCATTTGGTTGTAAACAGTAATTTCATCTATACAGATCTTAATTCAGATTCGGACTTAAAGCACAAACAATTCACTTAGTAAAAAGCTTTTTTCTTTCTCTGCTTTCTTGCGTCTCTCTTTGTTTTTGCTGTGGTCTTTGAGCCAAACTTGATTGGATTCCCGAGCGACTTGCCGTTTAAGACGTCTCCATTTATTGCTCTGCCTCTTTTTCTCCTCTTGTTTTTTATTCCCCGTCTATCGCTCTTTGAGGGGAGCGAATGAAAGCGAAGGAGGAGAGCTGTCAGTTTCCCAATCTTTAATGGCCCCAGCTGCATCATTACTCTCTCAACACACACAGGGTCAAACGTACTTAGGTAACAGATGAAGAAACGAGGGAGGGACGAAGGCCACCGAGAGAGACCGAGGGATTCCATCATACTGGGAGGTTCGACTGAATGAATGAGTGAACGCAGAAGAATAGTGCCCGATAGACCTCCAGCTCAGCCACGATAAACAATCCCAGAATCCACTGTGAGCCTGCGTGAGGTGACACTGTATGAAACCCATCAGTACTGATGGTGTTGACAGCCAACGAATACAGAACCGCACGGCCCTCGCCCTGAAAAACAGCCCGGCTAATGCAGCGACGTGTGTGGGATGTGGATCAAAGGACCTGGGGGAAAGCGCGAGCGAGCGAGCGAGCGGAGGAAAGAAAAGAGGAAGGAAAGAATGAAGGAATCAGAGATTTCTCTTTTTGCACTGACAGTATTCGCATTCATCGAAAAGCTTTGGGGGGGAAAAAAAAGAGCTATTTACAACCAAAAAACAAAATCACAACAGTCGCTATTGAGCGCGAGACGAATTTATCGCACAGGTGCTCGGCCAAGTGCAAATCTAAGAAACATCTTCAGAGATGAATTGCTTTCCTTTATCCGGAATATTGCGAAAAGTCAAATAACGCGAATCAAAGTGAGCGCGAACAAAGCGGAACGCTCTTCAAACCGGCTCCAGGACATCAAATGCCAAACAAGTGTCTCATTCACACCGTCATTAAAACCCTGATTAAGACCCTCCGAACTTCATTCAAGTCTCTTTTACAGTCGGTCATTCCTGTAAGCCAAACAATTCCATCGTCGGCCACTTCCCTCTCTCCCTTCAAGAAGTTCAAACGCTTCATCTGGGACTTGCCCTCCCTCCAAGCGACACAGATTGCATACAGAAGACATGACGTCGGTTTGGTAATGAGCCCCTTAGCATGAAAATGCAGCCCGCTGCGGTCGGCCCAGATTAGCATGAGAGATGATGGAGATTAGTGATGGAAATCCTAAACTCAAACAAACTGATTGTTGAGCTCTTCACATCAGACAAGGCTCGAAACGTGACCTCGGCGACCTCTGACCCCCATCAACCTGTTTTAAAACCGCAGAGGAGAAACGTGAGGAGAAAGGGAGTACGAGAGCTCTATAGACGCTCGTCCCCTGACAGACATCAAAGTGGGACGTGTCAGTCCAGTGCGAGCCGGATAGTGTCTGTGAACGTCCAGTGCCTGACAACTTCAGCTTGTCTGCAGCTCTTGAGAAACTCTTCTCACTCACGCACACACTCTGGAGAGGGGAGCCATTAACAAACACGCAAACTGTTGAAGAGGCTGATTTACATACTCTTCAAAGCGTGCCGGTACCGTGCCGCCTTCAAAGAGGACAGAGAGTACCCCGAGCTTTTATGCAGAGTGAATAAACGTTTGTAGTTTTAATGTCTGAGAAAGTTTGTTGTTGGTTTTTACAGCAAAGTTCTGCCAGCCGAGTTCGCTGCATTGGGATTCGATGCCGGGAAAGGGCAAACGTGATGAGTTTTGTGGTAACTCTGCTCAGTGTGGTAAAAGCTAGAGAGTGTGGAAGGTAAGATGATCCTCGGTGTGGTTTCTTCTGTGGAGTTAAGGTGTGGAAATCTGTCGTGTTTAATCAGCATCGCTCTTACAGCAATTCCGGCAAATACAGGCAGAAACAGGCACAACATTAACCGCTTTCATACTGTATCTATATCTACTGTACATTATTAGTATTATTTACTAAATCTTTCCATTCTGCGAAACTTTTTTGTTCCTTTTTAACAAAGTAATAGCTAACAACACCACCACCACATATAATAACAAAAAGTAGTAGTAGTAGTAGTAATAGTAATAGTGATTTATTATAGTGAATTATTGGTAATACTTTACAATAAGGTGTCATTTGTTAACATTATTAATGTATTGACTAACATGAACAAACAATCAACAATACATTCATTACAGTATTTATTAATGTTTGTTAACATTAGTTAATAAAAATACAGTTATTCGTTCATGTTAGTTCACAGTGCATTAACTAATGTTAACAAATACAAGTTGATTTTAATAATGCATTTGTAAATTCTGAAGTTAATATTAACTAAGATTCTCAAATGTTGTATAAGTATCGTTTATTCTTAGTTCATGTCAACCAAAGTAGTTGATTTATTGATTTATAGTGAATTATTACAGTTGTGATGTTTTTTTAATGATGATAATAATAAAAAGTAGCTATTATAATAATTATTATTATATAAGAACTAATATAACAATAATAATATTTTTATTATTATATTACCACTACTATAATAATAATAATAATAATAATAAATAATAATATTATTATTATATTAGTGGTAATAACAATATTATTATTATTATTATTATTATTAATAATAATAATAATAATAATAATAATAATTATTATTATTATTATCATCATCATCATTACTATTACTACTATTACTATTTTTATTATTATAGCTATTTTAAAAATATTATATTTTTAACAAAACAACAGCTATTATTAAACAGTCTTGCATCTTGGAAAAAAATGATTTGATGAGCAAACTTTGTAAAAAAAAAAACTATTACAGTTTTACACAAAATGCAAGGTGCTAAAATGCTTTAATGTCAAAAAATGAATAAATACATGTTTAAGTTAATAATTTTTAAAGTAGGCCTACTGTTATCATTAACAACGTCTAGGTTACGTAGGTAACCCTCGTTCCCTGAAGGAGGGAACGGAGACGTTACATGGGAATTCGCTTAGAATCCAATCATCTCTGAGCCTTATACAAAAGGCCAATG
>NW_027394787.1:0-13672 GCF_049309525.1 Garra rufa | reverse complement strand
CAAAACAAACAATGCGTTATCACATGCACGGCAAATTGCAAATCTGTGGTGTAGTGGTGCCTTGAGAAGTGGGTAAATGCTTCATTTGTGTACAGCAAATTGCTGGAGTTCGAAAATCAGGAGTTAGGCAAAAAAGTGTGAAAGAGTTAAATTTTTGGAGTTTATTCTTTAACTTTCACAACAGTTTGTGTTACGGGATACTCCCTGGCTGTGTTGTATTTCGGAGTTCATTCATTGGTGTTCAGGGGCACGTTTTAACAATAACGTTACATCAGGAGCGCGCCATGACACGAGCCTGGTTCTGCCACACGATCGACTGATGAAGTTGTCTACTTCGTCATGAGGTAGGTAAAAAACTAACTCCAAAATGTTCTTTATCTTCTGACAGACAGCTGATTATAGCTGTTACGTTAGTGTACTGACGCCAATAACCGCGGCGAACTTTGTGTTGAATGAATCTCCGATGCAAAACATGGCTGTTTTGAGCGGACTTTTTTTCGATGTGAACAAGCTAATATTAGCTTACGTCTTTCTGTTCACCTTATTTTTTTGTAAACGAGTGTTTTGCTGTCAAATTTAAGTTGCGACTCGCTCAAGAAACATTCTGTTAAGCTTCCATAATGTCATGCCGACGAGACGAGGTAATATCTAGCAATGTCAGTAAACTGAAGTGTCTAAGTCTAACTTTACCCTGGCTAAAAACGATCATAGTTTAGCCATGAACGTGTAAAGTAATGCCTGCAATGTTTTGAGTCGTAACGGCTAACGTTACAAATGTTTTAGTAGTGACTCGTGACCTATGAGAGTTCGTGGCTTTCATATTAAACATTTTGCATTTTCAATCACACTAACAGGTTGTTTTAAATTACATGTTTTCTCTTCATTGTCAGGATGTTGACAGAAGTGCTGGATGGAGGGAAGTAGTAGTAAAACTGGACGAAATTTGTTTCTCAGATTTTCTCAATTCAGGTGAGTTATGTGTTTAGTAATCAGTTAATAAAGAGTAAGTGACTGTAATTTTATGATTTATTTTGTAAATAACATGTTGTTGATGTTATTGTGTAGTCCAGCAGAAGTTTTTGAGATAAAACAACACTGAAAAAAGATGACCAGGGCTCAGCTGATGTACTACATGTTTTCTTGCTTTTTGGATGTCAAAGGACTGGTAAGTATTAAATAATACTTCAAAATGTTATTGAAAAAAATATATATTTTTACATTTGTCTGAACGATTATCTTTTCTTAAAAAAAAAAACAATTTCTTTGTGACTGAAGAAAGAAAAGAAAGACATGAACCTCTTGGATGACAAGCGGGTGAGTAAATTATCTGTATTTTTTTGTTCTGGAAGTGGACTCTTCCTTTAATGCCTATTGTTTATAAAGGGATGTTTATCTTGTGTTTCGGTCATGCCAAAGTATTGATGACCATCATCTGGCCACTAAAGAAAACCCTCAGCCATATCATCTTTCCTCAGGGACATCAAAAGCACAGGTTTCCACCTTTTACATCGTCTTGGACTGAGAAGTTTCGCCTTGTCAGTCATGTGAAACCTTGGGTATTGTTGAAGAGCTGTTCAAGTAAAGTAAAGTATCATGATGCTCTGTCCAGCCTGTACATATTTTTTTTTAAAGACAAATGTATATAATAATGATATAGGTAGAACTGAAGTCAAAGAACTGAGAGCAAGGCAGTTGAACAAGCAGTATTCTTATTTAAGCAAAATGTTAAGTTCTGTCCTCTGTGCTCCATCCTTCAGCTTTCAGTTTTGTTTTTATTCAGGCGCCTCAAACTAATTCATGGAATGTATCCTGGTATCACTGTGGAGTTGTTTCTTGTTACTTCATCTGATGTATATCTACCTCTGGTTACACAATACTACTGCACTATTTTATAATTATTCAGGTTTGATTTTATATAATGCAATGATGTGTTTTTGACTATGCTGTATACAATTTTACTAAACATTTCTTGTTGGCACTGCAGACATGTATTAAATGTAAATGTTTTGCTGTTAGATTTTACAGTATTTTATGACAGCAGTTAATTTCAAAGTGTTTACATGCATGGAATTTCAAAATCCAATCTATGTATTTCCTGAAATAAAAGCAGCTAGTTGAGAGTATGGCTTTCAGTGTAGTCATTTCCACATAAAACATATTGTGTTTACCCTAAGAAGTGTTTTTAACACTGGTTAAAGAGTTTAAATTATAATTAACTAAATTTTAGAGTTAAAATTACTCTCCAAATGATTAATATTTTAACTCCAGAAAGTGTTAAAATCTAACTCTGAGAAAGTGTTAAATTCTACTCCATTGAATTTCCTTTTGAACTTTCAATTTGAGCGCATTGGTTTACTGGATCCTTGGACTGAAATGTTTACAGGGGTTCACTGGTTTAAGAAATTTCAGATGGTAAAAATCTGCTTCTTTTTAATTGTAAGGTATTTTTTTTTTTTTTTCATTATTATGTACTGATTTAAATGACTGGGGTGTGGGAAATTCCCTCGCCACATGGCCTTCCATGTTTCTAACTTGCAGTCAAGTGTATATGACATAAAAATATATTTTGTAATATCAATCAGTGCAAACAGTGCTATCTGCTAGCAAACTTTAGCGATTTTTTGCAAACGTTTATTTACAGAACAACACCATAAACACAAACACAAGATTAAAGGTAATATACATATAATGAAAAATTGTCATAAATATCCTTATTAATGGCAAAAATTACCTATATTTATAAGTCTGCTTGCTCGAGTGAGCAGGCATGTTGGAAAATGGAAATTTCTCTTAGCCCTTCGTTTGAAATGAGGTCCCGAAAATTCTTTGTTTGGAGGCCTATCTGGCCCTTCCCCTTCCCCCTACCCTTCCAACCTAACGAGAAATGAGACACCCCTAGCACTTCACCCCCCCCCCGGAGCCAAGCCAGCTCTTCTCACCTTTATTCATAGGTTGGGGGGAAGGTGAAAGGTGAAATGGCAAGTTTAAAAGTGACACGAACGACCCTCATTAACAATTGTGAGGTTAGATGTTTGAAAGGTTGTGAAAAAAATGGAGGCACCAGTGCAATCACTTTTTTTGTGTGAAAATAAATAAATAATTTCTTCATTTTTGCTTATAAAGGTATAGGAGTAATACATCATTCTGACCTGTAACGGGTCCATTTTTATTTTAGTGCACTCACAATAGCCTATAAACAACTCATGCGTTTATAAAATAAAGGAAAACAGAAGATGCGCTTTCTGCCGTCTGTTCTTGAACATCGCTTCACAATGAACAAAAGCTTTAAATTACCACTTTAAAACGAAATAATTCAAATCGAAAATAGAAACGTTCATTATGTAATCTGTAGGCCTAAAGATTTAAAGATATTTCTATATAAAGGCACGTCCAATTTAGAAATGGCGAGAAATTTTTCTATTTATCTCCATTATTGATGAATGTCTAAAATATAAAAGTAAGGAAAAGCCTAAAACAGGGCTGATTATATTTATTTTATAATTCTATTAAAATTATAATGTTATAGAATATACTATAAAATAATTATAATTACAAATTATACTGGCATAGAGTATATGTAAAACTTTAATAATTGTAGCTGCTTATATTTTCAGATTTTATGTTTCTCTGTTCTATATATCTTAAAATTTAGAGGATTTGCTGCAACGCAATTTTGTCCGATATGCAAATTATTTATTAGCCTATTAGTATTTTAATCCATAAAGCAAATGCTTTAAAAACACCTTTAAAAAATACTATTTTTGCATCCAGATGCTTTTAAAGAACTTTTCAATATACATGTTATCTTATATCTTAAATGAACTTGTATCTTAAATGTAAACCATGATTTCGTTGTATTCCCTGTGTAACGAATCTCTTACTTATAGCTACATTTTAGGTGCGTCTGAGCTTTGTTGTTTATGGTTTTTTTAAAAATCAAGAGTTGCGCGCACTCAACAAAACTGACAAGACTCATTTGAACGCTTCTGATAGACATTGCATTCCTAACCCAACAGAATCGTGTGTGGTTCGTTATAACACTGTAAAAACGCCTAAAAAGAATTACGGTGCAGATTATCTGATCTTAATGTAATGCCGCAATTTACATTTTCTATTCATTTTCATTTTATTGTCAACAGACGTAATATATTGATTTTGTTTGGGCAGGGGAATATGTCCAATTTAGTGGCATTTTTTGGCCCCAGGTCAAGCCTTCCCCAGCCTTACACACGCTCCGCCTATGATACTAACTATATATATACCCTTAGAATATATAGCCTATATATACCCACTTAGAATAATTTTCTTCCCGACCCGACACGCTAAATTTAATTCTCATTTCCAGAATCTCACATTTAACCATTTGGAAACAATGTCGAGTATAAAACTTTTTTCGCAGTACATCCATTATATTTCCATGTTCCACTTTTAAGACGTATTACAGCCCTGCATTTTAGTCCGTCAAAGATCAAATGCGGGCTAAAATTATATTTTAGACATTCAGTGGTGATTTAAAAAAAAATTGCAGCGCTGGAGGAACCACGAGACCAGGCTACCATGACGGTCCTGTTAGCAGCATTGAGCGCACGTTCAGCACAGCTTGGAAGGGTTCCTTGTTTAAAGCTTACCACAAAACACTGGCAAAAGTAAATACCATGACTGTCTAATAGTAAGGAGATATTTTAATTATTTATTTAGAAACTACTGTTTTCTGAGTCAGTGATGATGCAGTTAACAGTCCTCATATCCTCGTTGGACGCGCGCCTTTAGAGAGAAATGCATCTCTATGGACTAGCTACATAATAAAAACAGTTTTTGTTTTCTATTTGTTTTTTTCGTTAAGTAGTAATTTAAGTCTTTCTACATATTTATTTATCATGTCTGACAAAAAAATAACGGTTAAATATTTTCCACTGAAAAAAAAATGTAACTGATCGAGCTTGAGCCTTCATGTCCTAAAAATGTGTTTTGCTCTCTCCGCACAAACGATTGGATATGCACCTAATAGCGCATATTTATATCTATTATTATTTATTTCTTTTATTTTACATCTATGGATTTTAGTTTAGCCAATTCGTGATTTGAGAAGGCAAATTGAAAGAGTAGGTCAACTCACTGTCTGCCGCTTGGTCTTTAAGAAACAAAAAGCTTACGTTTAACGAACAAAAATGCTCCAATTTTTTTTTCTAAATTAACTTAATAAAAAGGAAACGAAATTATAAATACTTTGCCGTTACATACAGAATGAATTACCGATTATGGCGCCAGATATTGAAACAACAGACATAAATACTGTCCAAATAGCCCTCTTTGTGCAGGGCTTGGCCACAGAATGTTGTTCCTTGCGCCACCTGGTGGATATTATATGAAGCGCAACAACGTTTTAAAAAAACCTAAAAAAGCCCCTGCAGGCCGCCGCGTGGCGACGCGTGCTGAATTGCAGGCTGCCGCGTGAAAAAAGACGCATTTTTAATGGCCAGATCTGTATATCTGGTTTGATGTCTCTAAACTTAAATAAAATTGAAAAAAGGGTGCTTCTTCTAAAGCCCACATTGTAGCAATCAACACTTTGTTTCCAGGCAAAATGATAAAAAAAACTGCACCTGTGTAAAGCCAGCCAATCAGATTAAGGCTTGTCTGATTGAGAAAATAGTTGCCAATTTTTTTTAGTAATATAACTCAGATGGTCATTGAACAGACTGTTGGTGGCCTGTGGGTATGCTGTCTGAAGCTAGGTAAGGAGTATAGAAAGTGCTGTAATTGGTTTTTGATCAAGTCCATGTGGAAGAGTTGTGTCTTCAGGCGTTTCATAAAGAAGTTCCTTGTAGAGCGTTTGATTGTTAGGTTTCTGTTGGCTGTGGTGTGTTATTTTTTGTGAAAGATACTTTTACAAATACCAATACTTTCCTGACAGAGTTCATCTCTGGTCTGTTGACCTCTTTGTTGTCTTGACTTTCTCATCTGCTTCTTAAACATCTGTCATTACCCTCAAACACAAAAAAAGATGTTCTTTTTAGATTTGCTGATGAAATATTCTTGGTGTTTTTCACCAGTCCTCACAGAGAGAGATAATCGTACACTGAAAATTTATGAGCCAAAACTTCATGAAAGCCTCTGGGTTTTTTTGTACTGCAGGATCTGCTGCTGAACTTCAGTCCAAAAAGACTCTTGAATTTGTCTTTTTTTTTTTACTCTTTCTGTGTATGTGTGTTGATTTAAATTGAATCAGGAGCGTCCACTTGCTGGCAGCATAGCTCATCTGGAGCTGAGTGTGCAGGAGAGAGAGGGAAACAGAAGTGAGGAAGAGGATGAGATGCAGGAGCTGACCTTCACTCCAGTGCACGCCCCTGTCATCACCCTCGGAACACACACTGCTGGGTGAGAACCATACAGACAAACAACAAAAAATTCAGTTACACAGTGGCCATATTATTCACTTTTGTAGAATTGTTTGTTTTCTCAGAAGGTTATTACAATTTTCTTTGGTCATTCTCATGACTGCATTTGCTTCTGTACATGTTTAATTCTTATAAATGTAAATGGAGGTACACTAAGTGTTGGAAGTGATAGATCAATGAATACATGAACAGATGATAGATAGAGAGAAAAGAGAAAAGAATAGTTGAATTTATAAAAATGACCCCTTCAAAAGTTTACATCCCCTTGATTCGTAATCCACTTGTGAAGTGATGACGTAATGCACGTGCAACGAACACTGTTTCTGGGTATAAGCCTCAACTTTTTCCATTTGAGAATACTTTCTCAACATCTGTTTATGAGCACTGTTTATTCATATTAAATATTTAAGTTAAACGTTTTCAAACTAACAGTGTACACTACAGTCTCTGTGCTCACAGCATCCCAAACACAACTAATTTTTATATTTATTTATTTATTTCTTTTCATTGTCTGGTGATCTGGGATTTCGGTATGGAGTTTTATGGAGGTTATGGAGGATTATGACTTTTTCTGGTAGTATTATATCACATTGTAAGTGTATATTAGCACAGTTTGTTGTTTTCTCGTGGCATCTGATAGAGTGTTTGGACACAATACACGGAACAGGACGGTTTGTCCTGAACCGTTAAACTGCCCGCTGTTCTTCAGAAAAGTTCTTTAGGTCCCACAAATTATTTGGGTTTCGAGCATTTTTGTGCATTTGAACCCTTTCCAACAGTGACTGTATGATTTTGAGATCCATCTTTTCACACTGAGGACAAGTGAGGGACTCATATGCTACTATTACAAAAGTGTCAAAAGCTCACTGCTGCTCCAGAAGGAAAAACGATGCATTAAGAGCCAAGGGGTTAAAACTCTTTGAATTTTAAAAAAGTTAGAATTAGAGTGTCTCAACCTTCTGTTCAGTGAAATGTAACTTATTTTGTCCTCTGGGAAACATGTAACTATCTTTTGTAGCCTCTGAAGGGCAGTACCAAATGAATAAATATGATATTTAGGCAAAGTAAGAAAAATGTACACATATCAATTCTGTTCAAAAGTTTTCATCCCCCAGCTCTTAATGCATTGTTTTTCCTTCTGGAGCATCAGTGAGAGTTTGAACGTTCTGTTATGGTTGCATATGAGTCCCTCAGTTGTCCTCAGTGTGAAAAGATGGATCTCAAAATCATACAGTCATTGTTGGAAAGGGTTCAAATTCACAAAAATGCTGGAAAACCAAAGCGTTTGTGGGACCTGAAGGATGTTTCTGAAGAACAGCAGGCAGTTAACTGTTCAGGACTAACAATGGACTCATGAACAACTATCACTAAACAAAAAAAAACAAAAAAAAAAACAGCTGTGGATCATTCAGATAACAACAGTTTTAAGAATGAAGGGGATGTAAACTTTTGAAAGGGGTCATTTTTTTATCAATTCAACTATTATTTTCTCTTGTGGGCTATATGTAAACCTCTTTTATGTTAAATATCTTATTCAGCTCAGTGCTTAATAAACAATAACATGCATTTTGTATGATCCCTCTTATTTTGTTAAAATAATTAACATTTTGCAAATTCTGAAAGGGGGGTGTAAACTTTTGACCTTAACTGTAGATAGATAGATAGACTTTATATTTAGAGACTATATAACCAGGTGGATGAAATAGATAGATAGACACATTTTATATATAGTATTTATAGACTTTATATAAAGTGTTTTTTGTGTGTGTGTGTGTTTTTAGTATGTCTGCATAACACATTGAACTCTTTCTTTTCAAAAGAGTGGGAAAATCCTGTTTTCTATGATATATTGTCTATAGAACATCAATCTGTATCCCCATCATGCATGAGTTTGCTGTTTTCTGTAATGTCAGTTTCTCTCTCGATATCCCTCTCTGTTGCCATTGCTCCATTTTCAAGACAGCAGCACATTTGTTTATGTCATGTTTATTTTAGCTGAAGTATTTCAGGGCCCTGTCTGGTTTTATATGTGGACTTGTGCTGTCCTTTAAAAGTGCCAACAGTTCTGCTGAAGCCGTGAGTTGAGATGGCCATTTAAAGTCTGTGAGTGCAGAGTTGTCACTCAGGAGCAGTTCGGTGTCAGTTCATCATCTGATTCTGACCAAAGACAGTTGACAGGCCAGCATTATTTACATCTGGGACTGCAGATTCACACAGCACAGGGAACCAACTGGTGTTGGATTAAACTTTATTTAAAATGAATTTAAAACTCTAATTTGAGGCAGTTGTCATATCTGATTGAGACCTATGAAATTAAAATTGAAGTCTGATTTCATGAATACTAAACCTGCTGGAATGAATTAAGTTCTTACATTTGGACTGGAGGTGAATTCAAATGATATTTTTTTCCATGTCAGGGACCTTAATGTGGTCAGATTTGTATGCTTGTGTTTTATGAAGAGCTCAGACAGAAGTCCTTTTGATTTCCTGAGACATTATGATAAAACATTTACATAATACATCTCTTGTCTCTTGTTCTGAGGGTTTTATATGAGTTACTGGTTATGAGTCTAATTCCCACTGGTCAGAGGTCATTATGAGAAACCAATTGTCACTGCAGGTGCAGTTTTGAGATCAGATTGTTAATGTTGATTTTTATTAATTTAATCATGCCCACCAAACTCAGTTACGATATGAATTGCTGTGGACTGGTCTGTTTTGACCAGTTATAAGATAATGGTCAACAGTAAATAAATAATAAACTTAATTAAATTTGAAACAAATAGTAAATGTTTATAAAATACAAACATACATGCACAAAGGCACGTTTTATCATGTTCATTCAGTAATTTTGTCTGCCTCAATAATGTTTTGTAGGCTTTTCTTAGTAAATTCTGATAGTGCTAATTAACTGTGATTTGTTTTAATCAGCATGTCATGTAATTAATTCAATATTTTTAATTCAATATGCGGATTATACATTAGTAATGCATACAAATGAAGTTTATCTGCCTTTATCTTTGTTTATGTTTCTCTCCTTTTTCCCTTTCAGCCTTAATCTTTTTTCTATGTGGATCCTGGTAAAAAAATATATTGGGCAGGGGAGTGTGAAAATAATAAGCAAGGCTTATTAATGTGTAATTCAGCAGAAAATTACCATGATCCATAGGTAATATTATATTCCTCTTTGTCTGTGGCAATTAAAAGCCTGGTATAAGTGTAGGCCTAATTACTGTCTCCTAATTAGTTGCGAGTCACTGGAAGAACACATTAAAGTCCTGCTGTCCTTATGCTCACATACATTTTCTCTCTTCTTATTGCTGGAAAAGGGTTTTGTACAGCTTCAAATATTTTACTGAAGAGTCATATTGATGTTAGGGATTATATAATGTATATATAGAAGGAGGGTGAAATGTTTTACATATGAGACCCTAGACCACAAAACCAGTCTTAAGTAGCACGGGTATATTTCTAGCAATAGCCAAAAACACATTGTATGGGTCAAAATTATAATTTTTTATTTTATGACAAAAATCATTAGGATATTAAGTAAAGATCATGTTCCATAAAGACATTTTGTAAATTTCCTACCATAAATATATCAAATCTTAATTTTATTTAGTAATATGCATTGCTAAAAACTTCATTTGGGCAACTTTACAGGTGATTTTCTCAGTATTTAGATTTTTCCCTCAGATTCCAGATTTTCAAATAGTTTTATATCGGCCAAATAGTGTCCTATCCTAACAAACCATACATCAATGGAAAGTTTATTTATTCAGCTTATTTCAGATGATTTCTAAATTTAGCTGTAGATATAAGCTCTAGCAAATGAAATCTGTGGCTATGTTGTGTTCTCAGATCTATACTGACAGCAGACTGATTGAAGTTCTGCATTGTTAAATAAACCACACATATATGTGACCCTGGACCACAAAACCAGTCATAAGGTTAAATTTTACAAAACTGAGACGTATACATCACATGAAAGCTCAATAAATAAGCTTTCTATTGATATATAGTTTGTTAAGATAGGACAATATTTGTCTGAGATACATCTATTTGAAAATCTGCAATCTGAGGGTGCAAAAAAATCAAAATACTGAGAAAATCACCTTTAAAGTTGTCCAAATTAAGTTCTTAACAATGCATATTACTAATCAAAAATTACATTTTGATATATTTATAGTAGGAATTTTACAAAAAATCTTCATGGAACATGATCTTTACTTAATTCCCTAATCATTTTTGGCATAAAAGAAAAATCAATAATTTTGACCAGTACAATGTATTTTTGGCTATTGCTACAAACATACCCCAGCGACTTAAGACTAGTTTTGTGGTCCAGGGTCACATATATGAAAAAATCCACCATTTTATATCTTGTGCTCTACAATTCTGCGAAACAGCTGTGACACCACCCACATTTTATTATATTTGCTCTGTTTTGCTGTCTCCTGGTGCAATTTTCTATGTCTAACAGAACGTATTTCAAGTGCTTTTATCTGCGACAGTGCGATTCTTCCAGGAAAGAAGTCATTTCTGAAGTCCTTACGAAAGTGGTGCTTGATGTAAGCCTCATAAAACCATGGATGATATCTCATATGTGAGATGCCAGTTAAGTTATCACAGCAGGACATATTGCAAGATCACTCCAAAGGATTTCATTGGAGCTCTAACATTTGACACAGATCATGCTGTGGCTAAACGGGGCTTTTACAGCGTTGTACATGTGAAATACTGCGACGACGCATGGAATGTATCTGATAGCGCACAGTAGGCTGCCACATCTGTTTACTGAACTGTGTCCTCTGTTGTCTTGACAGCACTTGGCAGCTCATGCGCTTCAGGTATAGTATTGTGACTAAAGATCTGTTAAGCGTACAGAACTCAATAAGACTTGGTATGGCAGATGTAATTGGAAAAAGCTACATTACTGCATTATGTAATGCATAATGTAAAACTAGTCACGGAATTGTATGACAGCCAGGTTTTTTTCCTAACTGTGCAAATGTGATTTGTCTATCTCAGCTCCTCCAGATCAACCTCCCGGAGATCTTTGGCCCAGCTCTTTTCCTCTGGTTTTCCTCAGATCCTGGACCATCAGAACCAGGTGGCTGAGGTTCTGGATCCTTCTGAGCCTGTGAACTTTAACCCCCAGAGAGAAGAAGCAGATCCTCTGCAGGCCAATAATCTTATCCTTCAGTTTCTAGCTTTTACCAGGTAATTCTAAACATCAGCCCATAGCAACACGGGTTGCATTTTATGGTTGCAATCTTATTTTTTGTTCTGTTGTGTTCTTTTCTGTATGACTTACAGTTTAAGTCAAGTTTACATATACCTTTTAGAATCTGCAAAATGTTAATTGTTTTACCAAAATAAGAGGATCATACAAAATGCTTATTTTTTTTATTTAGTACTGACCTAAATAAGATATTTCACATAAAAGATGTTTACATATAGTCCACTTGTTTAATGTTAGTTGTTCATGAGTCCCTTGTTTGTCCTGAACAGTTAAACTGCCCGCTGTTCTTCAAAAAAAATCCTTCAGATCCCACAAATTCTTTGTTTTTCCAGCATTTTTGCGAATTTGAACTCTTTTCAACAAGGACTGATTTTGAGATCCATCTTTTTTACACTGAGGGACTATGATGCAACTATTACAGAAGTTTAAAAGCTCACTTCTGCTCCAGAAGGAAATATGATGCATCAAGAGCCAGAGGTGAAAACTTTTTGAATTTGAATACCAGGGTAAATTTAGCTTGTTTTGTCTTCTTGGAAACATTTAAAGGTTGTATCAGCGATTTCTAGCCTAAAACATAAAGTGTCAAATTCAGCTGACCTTTCATCACGATCCGCTCGCTGCCTGCCCCATAAATTGTCTGTGAAAAAAACGCATCTCTCTGGTCAGCCTAGGGTCCGAGATATGCCAAAAAAACAATCGGCACTACCAACCTTTCCACACATAAACAAACAGTGTTCCAACCAATCAGCGTCAGGGGTTTGGTGTTGTGGACTTTCGCTCCGCCTCCCTCACATCCCTGCACCAGTAGGAAAGTCCACAACACCAAACCCCTGACGCTGATTGGTTGGAACACTGTTTGTTTATGTGTGGAAAGGTTGGTAGTGCCGATTGTTTTTTTGGCATATCTCGGACCCTAGGCTGACCAGAGAGACGCGTTTTTTTCACAGACAATTTATGGGGCAGGCAGCGAGCGGATCGTGAAGAAAGGTCAGCTGAAATTGACACTTTATGTTTTAGGCTAGAAATCGCTGATACAACCTTTAAGTATCTTCTGTAGCTTCTAAAGGGCAGTACTAAATGAAAAAATATTATATTTAGGCAAAATAAGAAAAATGTACACATCTTCATTCTGTTCTAAAGTTTACACCCCTGGCTCTTAATGAATCATTTTTCCTTCTGGAGCATCAGTGAGCATCTGAACCTTCTGTAATAATTGCATATGAGTCCCTCAGTTGGATGGATCTGAAAATCATACATCCATTGTTGGAAAGAGTTCAAATACACAAAATTGCTGAAAAACCAAAGAATTTGTGGGACCTGAAGGAATTTTCTGAAGAACAAAGGGACTCACAAACAACTATCACAAAAAAATTCAAGCTGTGGATCATTGAGGTAACAACACAGTATTAAGAGTCAAGTGTATGTAAACTTTTGAACAGAGTCATTTTTTTTAATCCATCTATTATTTTCTCTTGTGGACTATATGTAAACGTCTTTTATGTGAGATATCTTATTCAGGTCAGTACTAAATAAAAATAACATGCATTTTGTATGCTCTCTCTTAATTTGGTAAAATTATTAACATTTTGCAGATTATAACTTTTGACGTCAACTGTATATCTACAGTAATGCTCTGCTTTTATTTGTGGGCATTAAAAAAAAAATTCTTCATCTTCTTAATTAAAAAATGATATGTTGAACATATTGTCACAGGTTACTTCCTTGCATGGAATCTATTTAAATTGTGGACATGTCTGGACAAACACAGACATATTGGAAATGAATGTGAATGGTATTTAATTTTTTCTAACATCATCCATCTGGAGTAATGCTGTTTATTTAAGTACTCTACTAAATTAAATCATTTATTTCAGTTGCTTATTTGGTATTCCAGGAACAGCTGTTTGTAGCGATGGGAAAAGGGCCAAAATTTGCATTGAAAGTGTATAATGGTATTAAGAAGTAATATAATATATTAGTATTTTCAGTAGTTAATTACAAAATGCCTTTATCTGCTTAAAAAGATTCA
>NW_027394786.1:0-13677 GCF_049309525.1 Garra rufa | reverse complement strand
TATCTCCAAAGAATCCTAATATGTCTTTCAAGTGAAGAGTAATTGTTCAATTTGTTAAGTTTTAGAGGGGGTGTACTAATATATGCTGTATATATATATATATAAACAGTTTAAGCATAAAAACAATAAGTGTAAAATTGCTGTATTCCACAAAAAACTATTAAAAGGTTTAATTGCTTTTTTGTTTTTGTTTTTCTGAGAAAAAAATAAATATAATTTCTCTAATTTACAGAAGACACCCACTAAAATGCCATTCAGTGTAACAATCTTGTCAGGCACATTTACAATAAAATCAATTCATGACATATTAAAAGAGGAATTACTTTCACCCCAAATACTTATTAGTTGTAATTCTACATTTTTTAAATTTGCCACTATCCTAGGTTTTGCCCATTTGTCAGTAAGAATTGTTACTCATTTAAAACAATACAATTTAATATGGTTCCCTTATTCTTTTATACATTTTAATATGTACAAGTCAAAATAATAATGTTGTTTGAATTTTACTTAAATATTGTGTTACACTGAATGACAATGTAACATTATTTCAACCAAATTTTGACATTTTATTCTCCAAAAACTTATTTTAAACCTTAAAAGTAGACACTTTACTTACATTTAACATGCTTTCTATAGACATCAAAATACTTTTGTAAAATTTTTTTTACGTGGACACCTTAACGTCTTTGACCCATCTATCTATCTATATCTATATCTATCTATATATATATATATATATATATAGGTAAACAGATAGATAAGATAGATATAAATAGATATATAGTTGACTATAAAATATATCATTAATTGGTGTCAAGATGATGCAAACGAATGGCACCAAAAATATTTTGGTGTTAAAACGGTTGCATAATTTAAATTTCTCTTTTTGGGGGGGGGGGGGGAATGTTGTCGATAACTTACATGAGACTTGTCCACTGACTACCCTTGGCTCTGAAAAGTATCCTGACAGTGACTCGGACAGAACGAGGAGCCTTTGAAAGAGGACAAGGGCCTGTTCAGACAAGTTTAAAAATAAACCTGATGGAAGTAGGAGCGGTGCCATTCTGTAGGTCCACATCCTGTCTGTCTGCCGCCCTGCAGAGTAATCGGAGAAGGGGCACAGCGTTTTCAGTCTTTTTTCCTTCAGCTTCCCCGGGGAAATCAGCGGCTTTCAGAGTCGCCCTGCCTGGAGTCCCGTCCCTGCGGCTGGCTGTGACAGGACCTCGTACCCAACCATGAGGCAGCAAAGAGACTGTGGAAGAGACAGCTGACTTCCACTGCAGTACACCATCCACCCAGAGCTGATCCGAGCCATCAGTCAATCTGTAGATGTGCACTGAGCTCTGAACCCATCAGACTCCAACTGCTGCATCCTAAATAACTCTCAACAGATGTTTGCGATAAAGGTAGTTCACCCAAGAATGAAAAATCAGTCATCATTTCAAACACGCATGATGTTCTTTCTTTCATGAAACACAAAAGATGAAATTCTCAAGTATCTTCATGTTCTACATGTATCATATCTACATGTTCAAACTTTTACTTTTAGTCCGCAAGGATGCATTAAATTTGATCAGAAGTGACAGTAAAGACAATGAATATACAGTTGAGGTCAAAAGTTTACATCCACCTTTCAGAATCTGCAAAATGTTAATTATTTTACCAAAGTAAGAGGGATCAAACAAAATGCATGTTATTGCTTATTTAGTACTGACCTGAATATTTCACATAAAAATGTTTACATGTATTCCACAAGAGAAAATAACAGTTGAATTTATAAAAACGACTCCGTTCAAAAGTTTACATACACTTGATTCTTAATACTGTGTTGTTACCTGAATGATCCACAGCTGTGTTTTTTTTGTTTGGTGCTAGTCCCTTGTTTGTTCTGAACAGTTAATCTGCCACCATTCTTCAAAAAAATCCTTCAGGTCCCACAATTTGTTTGGTTTTCCAGCATTTTTGTGTATTTGAACCCTTTCCAACAAGGACTGTATGATTTTGAGATCCATCTTTTCACACTGAAGAGAACTGAGGGACTCATATGCAACTATTACAGAAGCTTCAAACACTCACTGATGCTCCAGAAGGAAAAATTGTGCATTAAGAGCTGGGGATGAAAATTTTTGAACATAATAGATTTGTGTACATTTTTCACATTTTGCTTTATTTTTTCAGTTGTCCTCAGTGTGAAATGATGGATCTCAAAATCATACAGTAATTGTTGAAAAGGGTTTAAATACACACACAAAAAACCCTGAAAAGCCAAAGAATTTGTGGGACCTGAAGGATTTTTCTGAAGAAGAACAGGCAGTTTAACTGTTCAGGACAAAGAAGGGACTCATGAACAACTATCAATAAATAAAAAAAAAACAAAAAAAAACAGACAACTGTAGATCATTCAGGTAAGAACACATTATTATGAATCATTTTTATAATTCAACCAATGTATTCTCTTGTGGATTATATGTAAACATCTCATATGTGAAATATATCTTATAGTCAATAACATGCATTTTGTATGATCCCTCTTATTTTGGTATATAATTAACATTTTGCAGATTCTGAAAGGGGGATGTAAACTTTTAACCTCAACTGTATGTGAGGAGTAGAAGGGCCGTTTTTAAAGCATATTTTATAAATGAATCGTATTCTGAAGCACAGTATAAAAAGCTTAAATGAGATATTAGAACATTTTTGCAATCTCATTGAAAATTGATGGAATGCTGCCAGTTAAATAGGGTGTGTCATATCCTTAAAGGAATTAGCTGCATCTGTAATTAGTTATTTTTCAAATAATATTTCATTTAAGTTTTAATACTGTGCTTCAGAATACAATTAATTTACGAAATAAGCTTTAAAAACTGTCCTTCTACTCATATATATATATATATATATATTACATATATTAGAATTACATAAATATTGGAAATTGGAAAAGTTGCTTCTTAAAGGTACAATATGTAATTTTTCCGCCGCTAGAGGTCGCATTGTTTAAAAACAATAACAGAGGCGACGCTTGATGACGCAATTACGGAGCGTAGAACTATGGGAAATGTGTTTTCACAAATCATGTTCACGGATGAGATACTGTCTTTTTTGCCTACCAATCTTATTGAGTATCACTGGAAGAAGCTATTGTAGATAGTGTTTGAAGAGGCACTCGTCCTCTAACAGGGAACTGCTTAACTTTACACTTAGGATGTAGGCACAATTGCCTTGAACCGAGCCTGAGCGAGATTACTCCCGCTGGCCGCGCACTCAAAATCCGGCCGAAACACACTTACGTACGAGATAACGGCGAAAATATTTTTTTCTAATAATATTCTACCTAATAATTAATAATAATTCATCTATGCCGTTCATTGATTTTCACTTGTATGTATCAGTGAGTTATTACGGAGAGTGAAAGAATATGAACGTTTGTTAAAGAATTTGCAGCTTTACTGGCAAACTACAATTCCTGTTCATCAATAAGGAGAGAACCAGACCCATTATAAACTTAAATATACTTTACTGAATTAAATTATTTGAAAAGTGTTGTGTTGGTAATTATAGGATACATTTGTAGACACAGAATTGTATTTGTTTTGTGCTCCGACGCGGTTAGCGCTTAAACTATGCGTACCGCGCCCGAGCCCAACCGAACTGCTCTCTGACCCACCTCTTTCAGCCGGGACAGGGCCAGCTAAACGAACCGTGCCCGAGCGCGGCACGGAGCACTTACACAAGTCAAACGAACCGGGCTTTGGGCAAGATTTAAAACGTCTAGTGTGAGTACATCCTTACATACTGCGACATACTGACATAATGACATACTGGTCATTTACAGTATTTCACCCGTACGTTTGCGCTTCACAGAATGTGCAGGCAAAGCATAATCATGATCCATAACTATATGTTATTGATTGAGGTATAAATACTAATATAAACGATATCAATATAAATATAATAGTATCGATCAAGACTAGCTACTACTTTTTCTTCTTCATCTCTTCTTTGCTTCTGTTCCCCTTTGTATTTGGCGGTTCCGCAGGAACTTAGAGAAACTAGAGGGGTCAAAGGTTATATGACGCCATAGATGGGCGACAAAACGGAAATAAAGAAACGGCCCGTGTCTTCGAATTAAACTATAAATTTCTCCGGATTTGAAAGTTCGTGGAAACTGTCGGGATAATGTAAGTACACAACTAAAAAAAATATATAACATAGATATAGTGATTTTTGCTATTTTTAAAGCTGAAAAATTACATATTGTACCTTTAAGTTTTTATAATAGCAATTTGCATATACTTCAGAATGTTATGAAGAGTGATCAGATGAATTGCATAGTCCTTCTTTGCCATGAAAATTAACTTAATCCCGAAAAAAACTTTCCACTGCATTTCATTGCTGTCATTAAAGGACCTGCTGAGATCATTTCAGTAATCGTCTTGTTAACTCAGGTGAGAATGTTGACGAGCACAAGGCTGGAGATCATTATGTCAGGCTGATTGGGTTAGAATGGCAGACTTGACATGTTAAAAGGAGGGTGATGCTTGAAATCATTGTTCTTCCATTGTTAACCATGGTGACCTGCAAAGAAACGCGTGCAGCCATCAGTGCGTTGATAAAAATGGCTTCACAGGCAAAGATATTGTGGCTACTAAGATTGCACCTAAATCAACAATTTATAGGATCATCAAGAACTTCAAGGAAAGAGGTTCAATTCTTGTTAAGAAGGCTTCAGGGCGTCCAAGAAAGTCCAGCAAGCGCCAGGATCGTCTCCTAAAGAGGATTCAGCTGCGGGATCGGAGTGCCACCAGTGCAGAGCTTGCTCAGGAATGGCAGCAGGCAGGTGTGAGCGCATCTGCACGCACAGTGAGGCCAAGACTTTTGGAAGATGGCCTGGTGTCAAGAAGGGCAGCAAAGAAGCCACTTCTCTCCAAAAAAAAAAAAAAAACATCAGGGACAGATTGATCTTCTGCAAAAAGTATGGCGAATGGACTGCTGAGGACTGGGGCAAAGTCATATTCCCAGATGAAGCCTCTTTCCGATTGTTTGGGGCATCTGGAAAAAGGCTTGTCCGGAGAAGAAAAGGTGAGCGCTACCATCAGTCCTGTGTCATGCCAACAGTAAAGCATCCTGAGACCATTCATGTGTGGGGTTGCTTCTCATCCAAGGGAGTGGGCTCACTCACAATTTTGCCCAAAAACACAGCCATGAATAAAGAATGGTACCAAAACACCCTCCAACAGCAACTTCTTCCAACAATCCAACAACAGTTTGGTGAAGAACAATGCATTTTCCAGCACGATGGAGCACCGTGCCATAAGGCAAAAGTGACAACTAAGTGGCTTGGGGACCAAAACGTTGAAATTTTGGGTCCATGGCCTGGAAACTCCCCAGATCTTAATCCCATTGAGAACTTGTGGTCAATCCTCAAGAGGCGGGTGGACAAACAAAAACCCACTAATTTTGACAAACTCCAAGAAGTGATTATGAAAGAATGGGTTGCTATCAGTCAGGATTTGGTCCAGAAGTTGATTGAGAACATGCCCAGTCGAATTGCAGAGGTCCTGAAAAAGAAGGGCCAACACTGCAAATACTGACTCTTTGCACAAATGTCATGTAATTGTCGTTAAAAGCCTTTGAAACGTATGAAGTGCTTGTAATTATATTTCAGTACATCACAGAAACAACTGAAACAAAGATCTAAAAGCAGTTTAGCAGCAAACTTTGTGAAAACTAATATTTGTGTCATTCTCAAAACTTTTGGCCACGACTGTATATATATATATATATATATATATATATATAATTTTTTTTTTGTTTGTTTTTTTCCCCACAGTGATTGCAAGATGGCGGGCCACTCTATGGTGACAAACCCTGCGACAGGAGGTGGTCCAGATGAAGGCCAAAGAGATGACCCTTTTGATCATTGCAAGATAAGATGCTGCAGGTTTACAATGACACTAAATCATTCAAGCCCCCGAAAATGACATTCATGCACATTAGACAAATTCACAAGAAGACTCTCAATGGGGAAATTGGTTCAACGCTGCAGCTGGAATTGCTTGCCAGTTCGGTGCTAAACAGGTTAAGAATCTGTCTCTGGACATTTAAGACAAGTTGGACTAAAAGTGCACTCTGCAGTGACCAAGCTTCCTATCAGCAGAAACAATCAAAAGGCGAACCTCACCTTTGCTGAGGAGCATGTTGTGTGGAACGAGGAAACCCGTCCAAACATTGAAAAAATGAAATAGCCGAGTCAGAGTCCTGATCTAAACATGATTGAAAATCTCGGGAAAATCCTTGGTAACAAAGTTATGGCTAAGAAACCCATTACAGTTACCAAACTATGGAAGAGAGTGGAAGAAGACCAAGATCACACCCAGTGTTGGGGAAAGTACTTTTAAAAGTAATCAATTACAATATTGAGTTACTCTCTAAAAAAGTAACTAATTAAGTTACTTAGTTACTTTTTATGGAAAGTAATGCGTTACGTTACTTTTACATTACTGGGCAGGGGTTGCTTGTTTGTTTTTAATATAAAAAGTACTATTTTTGGCAAATGTAAAAGCTTTTTTTTACACCAAAAGCCTCAGGCTTAGAATAAAAGTAAATTCACGTCTGTACAGTGGACCGCAGAAGAAAAATGTCAACTCTTCAGCAATAAAAAAGAAAAAGAAAAAAAAAAAGATCGGCAGCAAAGACATCAGTTAATAAGATGGGATTAAATACATAAAGGATATTTGTATTAATTAACATGTTTAATTATTGCAGGTTTGCATTTAATTTCACTGTTTTTATTTTGAGGAACACTGTATCTGTTTTTTAGTGAGTGAGATGAATTAATGCATGTTCACATTTATTCTAGAACTAAAGTAACATCTTACTCACAATTTCTCTCAACATGGAGACGGGAGAGCTTTTAACCAATAAATGGGGGGGGGGGGGGGGGAAGTAACTGGCTTTACTTATTTGAAAAAGTAACTCAGATCTTTTCTTGTCAAATTAAAAAGTAATTACTTACTAAAAAGCATTACTTAACTATCTCTGAGAGACTAGTGATGACCTGCGGCAGCAGATGTCCCTAAGTCACTCAAAGCAAGGGCCTCTACACTTTCTACTAATTTCGGACAGCTGTAACCCTCCAAAATTTTAGTTGTAATCTTTCTTCATGCTACAATCATTGCCGTTCACTATATTTGATCACCGTGTTTCCCACAAAATAAAGGTTTTTGTTCAAATGCCTTGGATATTTTGTCAAACACAGTTAGTAGAACAGTGGTATGCCTACAGCTAATAATCCTTCAAATCTCGAGTGATGAAGTTTAACAATATTTCAGAAAAAAATCAAGTATTTATAGGTTGTTCTCTATTTTTGATCTCCACTGTGTGTGTGTGTGCGCAACTTGTATAGCTATCTTTGTGAGTGACGGCTTGAGTTTTGAAGAATTGAAGACAATTTTGTAAAATGAGGACATTTTGGCTGGTCCTCACTTTCTGAGACCCCTTAAAAAGGCCTGTTTGATGCTCAATATTTGGTTTTAGGGATCAGGTTATAATTGGGTAAAGGTTAGGTTTAGGGTAAGGGTCATCCAGTGTGATTTTTGTTTCCACTAGAGTCTGACAGCAGCCAGTGCTCCACACAGAGATCTGATCTCATCAATATCCAGTCTGTCTGGAATGACATGAAGAAACAGAACAAACTGAGACAGAATAAATAAGAACGGTGGCAACGTCTCCAAGATGCTTCAAGAAACCTACCTGCAAAGTTACAGTATTGTTAATAGTTTTAGGCACTTGTGTAAAAATGCTGTAAAATGAGGATGCTGTCAGAAATTGTCTTTCATTACCAATTAACTTCTATTAACTAAAGTAAATCAACATTTGGTGTGATCCTTTGTTTATAGCAGCTTTTGCCCTACACATATTTTTCAGGTAGCTTTGCAGGTAGGTTTCTTGAAGCATCTTGGAGACATTGCCACAGTTCTTCTGGATTTAGTCTGTCTCAGTTTGTTCTGTTTCTTCATGTCATTCCAGACAGACTGGATGATAATGAGATCCGATCTCTGTGTGGAGCACTGGCTGTTCTCAGACTCCTTGTGTAAACAAAAATCTCACTGGAATATTACAGTTAATGGCAAAATGAATGTTTGGAAATGTAACCTGATATTTCCTACTGACACACTACAACAAAAGATATAAATGACTAACTTAAAACCATTTTTAGCTGGTGAAAATACTAGTGTTCTAATAATTTTGGCCACCACTGTATATACATTTTTTCTTTTTAGAAAATTACTAAATTATTCATACCCTTTGCAAACTGTCACACTCTATGGGAAAATCCAAAGTTCTATACCATTCCAAAAAGTCCAAGCTGTTTTAAAGCATCCTAATTACCCTGATCCATTGGGAACAGCTGTTTTAATCAACTCAACAGGTGAAAAACAGAAGCTCTCTGCTGTTGGTTTTTAGACAGTCATGGCTAAGACAAAGGAGCTCACTGAGGACCTGCGGCTGCTCACAAGACAGGAAAGGGCTATAAGACCATATCTAAAAGTTTTGAAGCTCCAGTGGCTACAGTGCAAAGTAGTATTAAAAAATACAAGATGTAAGCCAAAGTGACACCTGTGCTGGCCAGGATAGTGAGAGAGGTAAAAAAAAAAAAGAATCCAAGGATCACCACCAAGGCCATCCTGATGAATCTGGGCTCTGCTGGTGGCAACATCTCAAGGCAGACAGTCTAACAGACACTGCACACCGCTGGGTTCCACAGACGCAGACCAAGGAGGACACCACTTCTCCAGATAAGGCAGACAAAAGCCCGCTTGGCCTTTGCAAATGCTTATCTGGACAAAGAAGAAGACTTCTGGTCTTCTGTTTTATGGTCAGATGAAACAAAAATTTAATTGTTTGGCCACAATGATGTAGCCTTCATTTGCCGTAAAAAAGGAGAAGCCTTCAACCCTAAGAACACCATCCCCACTGAGTCCTGACTTAAATCCAATTGAAAATCTGTGGAGGGAGCTAAAGATCAGGGTTATGGCAAGGAGACCCTCCAACCTGAAAGAGTTGGAGCTTATTGCTAAAGATGAATGGGCAAAAATACCAATGGAGACATGCAAAAAGCTTTTCTATTGATTATTGCTTTTCTATTGATTATTGAGAAGGGTATGAATAATTTTGGACAGGCCACTTTTTTGTTCAAATGTAAATAAAAGATGAGTAATATTTTTTTCCACAATGATGCCTCTTGTACATCGTCTTATTATCTTTTGGGAGAAGCCTGTGTCATTTCCTGTCAAAAAATATATAAAGCAACATGAAGCAGCAAACTAGGAACATTCTAATGATTAAATTAAACAAATTAAATTATTAGAATGTTGTAAGAAATGTTTTTGTAACCTTTAAACGTTATAACCACAACAAGAAAACTGTATATTTCATTTGTTTTATTTCATTTCTTTATTAACATTTCTAAACAATGTTCCTACATTTTATAACCTAAATTAGTTACCCGTTTTCAACATTCATAATAATCAGAAATGCTTCTTCAGCAGCAAATCAGCATATTATAATGATTTCTGAAGGATCATGTAACACTGAAGACAGGAGTAATGATGCTGAAATTTCACAGGATTAAATGGAATTAAATATATATATATATTCTAGAAAAATTACTGATTTTACTGCATTTCTGAATAAATAAATGCAGCTTTGGTGAGCAGAAGCGAATTCAGAAACATACCTCGAACTTTAAAATGTTAATGTAAAACTTTTTTGTACAACATCAGTCCAAAAAGGACTAAAAGCACCAGAAATGTACTTCATATGACTCATGCATTATATTTCAAGCATTCTGAAATTCTGGAACAGACTAAAATGTAGGCTTTTAGATACTGTGATGCATGAGGTTTGACACAAAATACAGTGCACTGAGCTTTTCACCTTCATTATATGGAAAAGCTATTGAAAATCAGTCATTTTGTGCACCACAGAAGAAACAGGTTTGGAACAACATGAAGGTGAGGAAATGATTAATCAACAGTTCCCAGGTTACATTCCTCTAATTACCCTGGAAATGCGTTTACTCATTTATTTTTCTGGAATATACGTACACTGGCAACTTACATCACACACCTGTACTCCAGAACATCCTGGATTTCGCTGCCAAAGCAGCACTTGCCCCATCTGCCTGGCACATATGCGGTCCTGACGCAAACTCTCTGCCAGGAGGAACCTGTTTGAGAAATATCCAGAGGCCGTTGAGCCGTCTTACCTCCGGCGTCCTTGAATTATTCTTAGAAAACGTCCTCATGACTTTGACATGTTCATAATAACATTACACATTCGCCACGCATCCCTGGAGCAAACGTGTCACACGTGCATATGTGAATCCGATTAGATGAATAGCATCAGTATGGCCTAATTGTTCCATATATCAACATGTTAAATGTATAATAGTGCGACTGAAGAAACAGACAATGTTTGACACCATGTGAAAGGGAATCAACTTCAACCCACGTCCAATTCATCTTACGGCAAGAGCCCGGAAACAAGTTAGCCTGCAAATTAGATCTGCTGCATTCATATCTCGTAATATCTTGTAATATGCATAATATAGACTCAAATAGCTTTCGCCTCACAATTACATGATAGGACGTGTCTGCCACGAGTGTGTAGCGGAAAGTCTCTCGTCTTCATTTATATCATTTGAGCTTTCCAATTTAAGTTTTTCATATAATTACCTTGACTGATTGTAAAAAAGGAGAATGTTCCAAGGCGCCGAATGAAACTATTTCTTATTGCGTTTATGGCAAATGTAGTCAATGAAGCTGAAAAGCCAGTAAAGCATCTTGTGAAAAAGCTGTGCCCATTAAATTTCAGAACTCCCGAGGAAAACAGCTGAGGCTTAATTAGGATGTGATGAGAACAGCAAAACATATGCAGGATAAAGGAAGTTTTGATCCGACTTTAACAAGTTAACGCAATAGTGCACCCAAAAAAGGAAAATACAGTCATTATTTACTGGTACTTACCTCATGCCGTTCTAAACCGTATGATGGTATTTTTTCTGTGAAACACAAAAGAAAAAAATGCTTAACCATCTTTATAGTTTTTTTTTTTTTTTTTTTTTTGTACAAGGACATCTGATGAGTTTTAAAAAAAACACAAAAGCATCATAAATATAGTTCAAATTAGCTTTTTTTTAAAATAAGTACAAGCCTTATGTTAAGAATATTATTTAAGGTTAAAACTAATTTTAAGTTTAATAACACAACCCCCACTTCCTCTGAAAAAAAAAACTGCAATGCAAAATAAATAAATGAATAAAATTTCAGAAATAACTCATTACTTGAAATGAAATAAACATTAATTGGAATAAATTAGAAGTTTTTTTTCAGCAAAGTGCAAAGGTATCATTTCTTAATTTTTTAAATTTACCTTTAACTACTAAAATAATTTTAAATAATTGTAATTTAATTAAGTTATTAAAAAAAGTAAAAAAAAGTACTATATAGACATACAAAAACTTTAACTAAAATTAAAATGAAAACAAAATATAAAAATAAAAAACAATTCAAAATATAAAAAACTATTACAAAATGACAAAAATACACAACAAAAATACTAAAACTTTAACTAAAATGAAAACAGAAAATATAAAACTAATAACTCAAAAATATTTAAAAACTATTACAAAATGACAAAATAATATTTAATAATATTAAAATTTAAACAGAAAATCTAAAAATAAAAACTTGTTACAAAAAAGTTACAAAATGAAAGAAATACACAGCAAAATTCTAAAACTTTAAAATGAAATCAGAAAATATCAAAATAAAAAGCTAAATTACGAAATGACAAAAATACACAACAAAATACTAAAACTTTAACTAAAATTAAAATGAAAACAGAAAATATAATAAAAACTCATTCAAAATATTAAAAAAACTATTACAAAATGACAAAAATACACAAGAAAAACACTACAACATTAAAATTAAAAAGAAAACAAAATAACAATTTATTCAAAATATAAAAAAGACAAAATGACAAAAATGCACATGAAAAATACTAAAACTTCAAAATTAAAATAAAATATAAAAATTAAAACAATCAAAATATAAAAAAAACTATTACAAAATGACAAAAGTACTAAAACTTTAACTAAAATTAAAACGAAAACAAAAATATATAAACCAATTCAAAATGTTTAAAAAAGCTATTACAAAATGACAAACACAACAAAAATACTAAAACTTAAACTAAAATCATAATGAAAACAGAAAAGATTAAAATAAAAACTAATTCGAAATATATAAAAAAACTATTACAAAATTATAAAAAATACACAAAAATACTAAATCTTTAACTAAAATTAAAATGAAAACAGAAAATATTAAAAAAAACTATTCAATATTTTTTTAAAAGTCTACTACAAAATGACAAAAATACTAAAACTAAAATTAAAATGAAAACAGAAAATATACAAAACTATTACAAAATGATAAAAATTACACAAGAAATACTACAAGTAACTAAAATTAAAATCAAAACAGAAAATATAAAAATAAAAACTAATTCAAATATTCATTTAAAAATTAATATAGTATCTCATTAATACAAAAATAACAATTACATTTTTTATTGTTTTTTAATTTAAACTTTTCTTTAAAAATTCTGGAATGTAGTTCAAAGGGATCAAATACGCTTAAGTTTTCTCTCTGCCAATATCGGGCATGAAACGTCACTTTTTAACCAATTATGAGGACATTTTACAAACAAACCCACTTCTGAACAGGCACACCAGGCTATAATAAAAACAAAAAGGCCTCGTTTTGTAAAACTGCAATGTGGTTTTGGAGTCATCCGGGACAAAACCAGAGGCGTGTTAAAAGCCTTGACTAGTGTATCAGCCTCATTTGGCTTTTGATCATCTCCACCGATACCCAAGCATTACAGACAGTGCTGAACTCAGATGAAAGTGTCAGGGTTTCAATCGCTAGCTTTCATAGAGAACAATTACTCTTGCTTTATGTTTTGCACGCTGCTGTGGGTTTAAATCAAGAAACGATAAACATGAATGGCACCAATTATTTAAGGTGATATCTGTGACTTCAATCAGCATTTTTATGGGGAGATGAAAGCACCATAAGATAAGAGTGTTTCAACCACGGTCTCAACTGGTGTGAGAGCAATGCAAACTGGTGTGCATGCATAATGCAAGTAGGAACATGAGCGGAAAAAATCCTACTGAATAAATTCAGAAAAGAGAAAGACTGTTTTTTTCGCTGTTTTATGTCATGTAAAGGGCTGAAAGAACAGAGAAATCAAACAGAACAAGAACAACCTTGTCCTATGCATGCCCTTTCCATATGACAAAATATCTGACAAAGTATATTTTAAATTTGTGACCACGGACTACAAAGCCAGTTATAAGGGACAATTTTTAAAATAGAGATTTATACATTATCTAAAAGCTATATATATATATATATATATATGTTTTGTTTTTTTAGAAAATATTGCCATTTCTCCAAAAATACATTGAACCAAATTTATTTCCCAACCAAAATATATTTCAAAATGTATTTTTACATTTTTATTATTTATGTGAGGCTGCCAAAAAATCGAAATATTAAGATAATCGCTGTTAAAGTTGTTCAAATGAAGGTCTTAGCA
>NW_027394785.1:0-13689 GCF_049309525.1 Garra rufa | reverse complement strand
CTATTAGTCATAAGCTCTGAGGTAAACTGACAACAGATTCAAATTGAAAAACAAACTACATAAAGTTAAGATAAATTTGTATACTATATAATCAGTGCTCAAAATAAAAACACTTCTAGCTTCACATTTATGTTCACAACCAACACCATCTATATCACTTTATTTGACCCACATCCTAAAATAATAACATGCAGTTAGTTCAGTACCTTCCTGTATGATGTTAGGGGATTTTGACCTTAGACTAACAGTTTAAAATAAGGCATGTGGTTCTTCACACATAGCCAAGTGTAATGCTTCTGAAGCTAAATAAGCTGTGGGAGGTAAACTGTGTTTTTTTAAATAGATGCAGGTCCTTCCGTCAAGGTCCTGAAAGAATATATTTTTTATTTATATACTATATAATATATTCTAGACAAAAACAATCCTATGTTAGCATGACTGGGCTTGTATGGGAGTCTACTTAAGGCTGACAGGAGTGTGTGGTGCGTTAGCTGACAGAACATGGGTCATCTTTACTGGGCTTCACCTCTCCCTGCAGCAGCTGGATCATTACTGCCTTGGTCAGGTAACTGGACGTGCTTCGTTTCCCCAGGGCTGGTGTGTTGTAGAAGGCTTCCATGTTATCCTGTGGAATGTAGTTAGCTTAGTAACATCACCACGAAATGGTAATGCAAGCAGACGTGCTATTCAAATTCATAATGGCTGCTGTCCTTTCAATTAGATCAAATATCATTGCTCTTAATCTTTTAATTACATTATACGCTGATTAATTCATTGTGTGTATGACTATTTACTTAGAAAAGCCACCAAGTGAAGATAATTCAAAGACGTTACATAATTATGGAAGGTGAAAGCATTGAAAAAAGTGTGTTCAGTAAATATATTGTCTGTTTTACTAAAATATACAGTGCTGTTCAAAAGAAATGAATACTTTTTTTCTGCAAGGATGCTTTAAATTGATTAAGAAACTGTAAAGGCATTTATAAAATTGCAGTTCTTCTGAAGTGTCTGTTCATCAAAAAAAAAAAAAAAACATTAAAAAGAAATTGCAGTTTCCTCACAAATATTGAGCAGAACAAATGTTTTCAAACCAGCATATTAGAAATTATTTTTAAAAAAAGTGATACTGAATACTGGAGTAATGGATGCTGAAAATTCAGCTTTGCCATCACAGGAATAAATTACATATTAAAATATATTGAAATTGAAACTTCACATTATTGCTGTTTTAACAGTGTTTTTGATCAAACAAATGCAGCCATAAGTGTTTTCTAAAACATTTAGAAATTTTATTTACCCCCAACTTTTGTAGATTGATCCAAACATTTGATCACAACCCTCACCTGTTTCTCAGACCCATCCAGTTTGCTGCAGTCTTTCTGAAAGTCAGCAAAGGCATCCTTAACCAACCGGTCCAAATCCACAGCCTCCTGAAACTCTAGCTCTGGGTTTCTTTCCAGCACAATTGACACCACCATCAACAGCTGCATTCAGGTCATCAAAGACACAAACACAGGGTCAAACATTAGGCGGATGACATGTCAGATTACAAATGTAAGTGTTGCAAAAATATGTTAAAGGATTAGTTCGCTTTTAGAATAAAAATGTATTCTTGCCATCCAAGATGTTCATGTCTTTCTTTCTTCAGTTGTAAAAAAATTAAGGTTTTTGAGGAAAACACTGCAAGATTTTTGTCCAGATAGTGAACTTTAATGGGAGCCAATGGGTTGAACGTCCGAATTGCAGTTTCAGCTTCGAAGAGCTCTATACAATCCCAGGAATAAGTGTCTTATCTAATGAAATGATTGGTCATTTTCTAAGAAAAAAAAGTACATTTATGTACTTTCTAACCATAAATGCCCTGCGTTGCTTGTTCATGACTTTCACATAGGAAAGGTCACGCTTCGTCTGTGTATTCCAGTTCAAAAAGTAGGGTAGGGTGAAAATCTCCATGTCATTTTTTCAACTTCCAAATAGTCAGAAATCATAGTTTTAACTTTTGAAGCTGCATTGAAACTGGAAAAATCCTGCATTGGAAAATCCTGGAATGTTTTCCTCAAAAACATCTTGGATGACATAGGGGTGAGTAAATTATCAGGAAATTTTCATTCTGGAAGTGAACTAATCCTTTAAGGTTGTGGCAGGGACAAACTGTGCCTCACCTCCACAATGATCTGCCTGTACTCAGGCAAAACAATGTTCTTCAGTGTGTCTTCCACCAACAGAGAAAAATTCATTTCATACATGGTCATATCAGACAGAGTAGGTTGCTGCAAAAGAGTGAAAGATTGAAGTGTTCATCTATAAATTCTGAACACATTTAAAATGATGCAAGTATTTATCCAAACCTATTGATCCTCAACAATACCATGCTTAATAGTTCCAAAAAATATTTAAATGATTTAGAAGAGTTACTTGAGGGAGATGTTTTCCTCCAACCATGATGCCATTACGGGTTCTCTCCAGGATTTGCCAAACACGGTCATAAAAGCCGAGAGGTGTGCGGTTGAGGGAGCCATCGATCTGACGTCTATTGAGCCATGATCTATGGAAGTATGGAAGATTAAAATTAATCCTCAAAACAGTTGCATTGGAGAAAACCTTGAACGCAGGACTCTTTAGGGAAAAAAGTGATTTTTCGTTTTCAAAATGTGGGGTCAAAATTTTTATGCTTTTTGAAATAATTCTTATAGGCTCAAAAGTCTGTATTTATTTGATCAAAAATACAGTAAAAAGTAATATTGTGAAATATTACACTTTTAAAATAACTTTTTAATTTTAATATATTTTAAATATATTTTAATATATAATTTATTTCTCTCTCTCTTTATACAGTTGAAGTCAAAGGTTTACATACACCTTGCAGAAAATGTTAATTATTTTACCAAAATAAGAGGGATCATACAAAATGCAAGAAATTTCCCTTGTTTGTCCTGAATGGTTAAACTGCCCACTGTTCTTCAAAACAAATCTTCAGTCCCATAAATTCTCTGGATTTTCAGCATTTCTCTGTATTTTAACTCTTTCCAACAATGACTGTATAATTTTGAGATACATATTCATATGCAACTATTACAGAATTTTCAAATGCTCACTGATGCTTCTGAAGAAAACACGACGCATTATGAGCCAGGGATTGAAAACTTTGAATTTTAAGATCAGGGTTTAACTTATTTTGTCTTCTGGTAATAAAGTAAGTATCTTCTGTAGGTTTTGAAGGGAAGTACTAAATGAAAAAAAAATTACATTTAGGCAAAATAAGAAAAATGTATACATCTTCATTCTGTTCAAAAGTTTTCACCCTTAAAGGAACACTCCACTTTTTTTGGAAATAGGCTCATTCTCCAACTCCCCCCGAGTTAATAAGTTGATTTTTACCGTTTTGAAATCCATTCAGCCGTTCTCCTGTTCTGGCGATATCACTTTTAGCATAGCTTAGCATAGATCATTGAATCCTAATAAACCAATAGCATCACGTTCAAAAATGACCAACGAGTTTCCATATTTGTTGTATTTCAAACTTGACTCTTCTGTAGTTATATCGTGTACTAAGACCGGTGGAAATGCAAAGCTGTGAGTTTCTAGGCTGATAAGATTAGGAACTACACTTCCATTCCGGCGTAATAGTCAAGGAAGTTTGCTGCCGTAATATGGCCGAAGCAGGCGGAGTATTATCAGAAATGAGTTCCCAGCTAGTTTAGCATTTGCACATGTGCTGCGTCGTATTACTGCTCCTGCTTCGGCCTTATTACGGCAGCAAACTTCCTTGATTATTACGCCGGAATGGGAGTGTAGTTCCTAATCTTATCAGCCTAGAAAATTGAAGCTTTGCATTTCCACCGGTCTTAGTACACGATATAACTACAGAAGAGTCAAGTTTTAAATAGGACAAATATCGAAACTCGTTGGTCATTTTTGAACGCGACGCTATTGGTCTAATAGGATTCAATGATCTATACTAAGCTATGCTAAAAGTGATATCGCCAGAACAGGAGAACAGCTGAATGGATTTCAAAACGGTAAAACTCAACTTATTAACTCGGGGGGAGTTGGAGAATGAGCCTATTTCCAAAAAAAGTGGAGTGTTCCTTTAATGCACTGTGTTTCCTTCTGAAGCATCAGTGAGCATTTGAACCTTCTGTAATAGTTGAGAATAAGAATTTGTAAGAATTTGTGGGACCTGAAGGATTTTTCTGAAGAACAGCGGGCAGTTTAACTGTTTAGGATAAACAAGGGTCTCACAAACAACGATCACTAAACGAAAAAACACAAATATGGATCATTGAGGTAACAACACAGCATTAAGAGTGTGTTAACTTTTGAACGGGGTCATTTTTATAAATTGAAATTATTATGTTCTCTTTTGGACCATATGTAAACCTTTATGTGAAATATCTTATTCAGGTCAGTACTAAATAAAAAATAACATGCATTTGTATAATCCTTCTTATTTTGATAAAATAATTAACGTTTTGCATTCTGCTGTATACATATATCCAACTGTAGTTTGACAATGTCAAACAATAAACTAATAAACCATTACAACTACATTATCAGAAGACAATATTCTCTTGATAATTAACCTCAGCTGCCCAATTAAAAACTAGAATTAATCAAATGATGATAAACTGTATACTGCTGTTGCGTTTGGACACAGCAGATAATTCAGTCTTGGCAGGTATCTACAGTATCACACAGATGGTGGGCATCCTGCACCTGCCAGTCTGCTGAGGCTGGAGGACATCCAGCAGGAGCTGTTTGACATCACTAGGGGACATCTGGTAGATGTCCTGAGGTGGCATGTCACCAGCACGAATCTTCAACTCATGCTTCATAGCTTGAACAATCCATCTGATTGCAAAATAAGCACGACAAATGAAGTTTAAGGAAAGGTAACCCATGTAAATAATTGATACAAATGACCTGTCCAATAGATTTGATTATTTAATAAAGTGAGCATGTTTTGTTTTAGAAGTGATGATGACATACCCCACACGGATCTTCAGCATGCCACTGAACAGCTCTGGGTTGTTGGAGATGATCCAGCCGATGTGAATGACGAGCTCCTGCTGCACCACGGCTTCTCGCTCGCCGTGGGGGCTGCACTTGCTGTATATGATGTCTTTAATGACCCCTGGAGACAGGGGGTTAGAGATCACGATCTCTTCATGCCCAAACAGGCCGAGAGTCACCTGGTGAAACAGAACTGCCGTCACTTTGTATCATGATGAATGATTTCTCAGAGATGCATTTTTGGTTGTTTCTTTGAATGGGTTTGAATGTACTGCAATGACTCAGACTAGGATTATTCTTTTTAAAATGTAGACATCCAACATGATCTCATGGGAAATGCAACTTTTTCAAAAAGATTGTGGAATGAAGATCCATTGCTAAATTTAACCATCAGATGGGTGAAGTCAAGTCGCATAAAAGCATAAGAATGACTAATCCAAAGCATTAAATAGTTAGGAATTGCCATGAGAGTGTGTTGTATGAATCACTCCAGTACATTCTTTTCAAGAAAAACTCCTATAATATTAATGTAACTGGTAATAAGCCTATAAGTCTAAGATGTTCTATTAAACATTAAAAATTACAACATTATTACAGTGGCAGGCATTTGGCATACTGCTATACATCAGAGGTGCCTAAACTTTTTAATTTTTAAACTTAATTAAAGGCCATGGGCCAAAAGCTTGATTTATATCTATAACTGTGTTTTATTAAAAAATATTTATTTATCAAATTCACTTGTATTTTCTAAATTTCAATGCAAAAATAATAACAAAATCAAGTGTCATTTACAGACTTTTTAAGAAAGATAGCAGCAATTAAGGGTCAGTCAAGTTTTTGAACAGTAAGATTTTAATGTTTCAAGTCTCTTCAGTTCACCAAGCTTGCATTTGTTTAATTCAAAGTACATCAAAAACAGTAACATTTTGAAATATTTTCACTATTTAAAATAACCGTTTTCTATTTGAATATATTTTAAAATGCAATTTATTCCTGTGATAAAAGATAAACTTTCAGCATCATTACTCCAGTCTTCAGTGTCACAGGACTCTTTAGAAATCATCCTAATATGCTGATTTGCTGATCAAGAAACATTTTATATCATTATTATCAATATTTAAAACAGTTGACTACATTTTTTCAGGGTTCTTTAAATAGAAAGATCCAAAGATCAGCATTTATCTGAAATAAAAAGCTTTTTTATTTACAGAAAATGTGTAATTGTAGAAATACTTCTATTTAGCAAGGGTGCTTTAAATTGTTCAAAGTGATGATAAAAGACATTTACAGTATAATGTTACAAAAGATTTCTATTTCACAGAAATGCTGTTCATGCCGAACTTTCTGTTCATCAAAGAAACCAGAAAAAAATACTCTGTTTCCAACATGATAATGAAAGTTTTTGGAGCAGCAAATCAGAATATTAGAATGATTTCATGATTTCAGAAGCACCATGTGACTGGATTAATGATGCTAAAAATTCAGTTTTGAAATCACAGGAATAAAATACACTTTAGAATATATTCAAATAGAAAAGTTATTTTAAATAGTGAAAATATTTCAAAATTCAAACAGTTTTTGCTGTACTTTGGATTAAATAAATACAGGCTTGGTGACTAAAAGAGACTTCTTTAAAAACATTTAAAATCTAAATTAACTGGTAGTGTATGTGGTCGGCAAATGTTAGTGGAAAAAAAATCACCTAGAGAGCAGGTGTAACTGCAAAAAAGCAACAGCCCAGAAAAATAATATTACTTCTAGTAAAATGTCTAGTATGATTTATTAGCAGATGCCACTTGGTTTATCTATGTAATGAAATGCATATATTTTTAAGTGTGGTTTAAGTATGTGGTGGTTTGCTTTGTATGATCTGCTGTTGTATCACCTTGCAGTTCTCAGCAATCAATATTGCTCTACTATGGCAATTTACCCAAGTACACATTAAGCAGGGAGCAGACAGAAGAACTCAGCTTCTTTAAATTAAATAAGGCTAAGACTCAATAATTCCACATGCAGGTCAGCTCAGACTGCTCTTGTATGCAAAGAATGACCCATTTTCAAACCAAAACGTACCCATTTATCTTACCCACAACATTAGGCCCCTAGGATGCAATTTATATGCAGATTCACTACTACTGCGCTATTCTGATGAATCATTTCACAACCACCAGGGGCTAAACAGGCCTATATTGGGAAACTATGGCAGTTCATTAAACAAACACCCCACACCACACATAATGTTTGGCTCAAAACAAAGCAAATAAAAAGGTAAATGTACAATGATGTTAAATGTGAAGCACAAACAATGGGGTGGTTTGCAGGAGGTCTAGGTAAAAGCGATTTTACTGCAGAACGAGTTAGGTGTCAAATTAAAGGGCAGCAGGTTAGCTTTGGCAGGGATGACTGATGCAATTAGATACTATCAGGTTGCATAATAGGAAGAGGAGTCCATCGTGACTTGATGTGAATTTGAGTCTAATTTTAACCTAAGTATAGTGAACATTAAAATGTTTGTGGGAAATCTCTGATTGAAATTCATATTGTTGACTTGAGTTTTTGTTTAGTTCATATCAATTATTTAGGCCCCTGTTCCTGTTTTTCCACTTACCTGCTTGCCATGCACTAAAACGCTAGTAATGCTGGGTGCAAGGCTGTCCACTAGTTTAGTTAAGAGACTGGCAGCAAGGCGCACAATGGACCTGGTGAACACAACACAGTACAACAAAGATTTTCTCACTCAATCTGATATTCTCATTCAGTGGAGCCAAACATAAATAGCACTGGACTACAGCCTATTACAAAATATAGTTCATTCGTACTATATATACACTACTGTTCAAAGGTTTGGGGTCTGTAAGATTGATCAAACTTGATTTGATCAAACGTTCTTTTGAACTTTTTTATAAAAAAAAGTATTATAGTTTCTATAAAAATGTTAAACAGCACAACTGTTTGCAACATAGAAATGCAACAAGAAATGTTTTTGAGCAGCAAATCAGCATATTATAATTATTTCTAAAGGATTATGTGACACTAAAGACTGGAATTATGCCTGCTGAAAATTCAGCTTTGTCATTATATGAATAAATTACATGTTAAAATATATTAAAATAACTGTAACTTTTTTAAATCAAATAAATGCATGCTTGGTGAGCATGAAGATTCAGAGCTGGGTAGTAACTGATTACATATAATCCAGATTACATAATCAAATTCCAAAAATAAAATTGCATTTTAAAATACTCGTAATCAGACTACAGTTACTTTTTATGGATTAGATGATTACATATTATTTACACAATAGCCTAATGCTTATATACATTCAGAAAGTCATCCAGTTTTGTGGGCATTCACACAAAAATCAGTCATTATTCAAGTTGCCGACAAAGCATCTCGATTAACATTATTATTTTTTTTTTCAGATTTAAGAAGTGCTTCTACATTACATTAACTACTGATGAACACATTGATTTGTATTTGATTTGGCACTCAGTAGGTTATTTAACCATGTATTTCTTAAGGCTTTTGTCTTTCAAACACATTAAAATGTGCAAATTCACAAACATTTTTGACCTCTGATCCTCTTTCACCTAACATATTTACATGAAGTACCCTTGTTTTTTTTAAATAAATATTTTAATATTTAAGTTGCACATTTGCATGTTCATTGGTTCTCTGATGTTATTAAAGGGTAAACAAATAAAATACATTTTTTGTAAGCTCTTTTTTTTATTTTAATTTTAAAATGCTTTATTTTAACTTAGCATTTTATGATTTAATTAATAATTATGAAACTCTTTTGCAGTTTGGGAAACCACGAGGTAATATAATGTTTAATGCACTTCATGTTGTTAATAACAACAAATGGAATATATTTTCTTACTCTTTGTAATTTTCTATTATTATGGTACAAGATTAGCCTATTTAAATCAACGTGATAAACGAGTTAGGTCAAAAGTAATCTAAAAGTAATCCAAAAGTAGTCTGATTATATTACCTAAATTGTGTAATGTAATTGATTACATTACTAACTACAATATTTGTCATGTAATCTGGAATCAGTAACAAATTACAACTTAAATGGTCTAAGATGATTAAAACATCTTACCGACCCTAAAATTTTGAACACTACTGTATAAGACTTGCTGCCTCAGTCATAAGCAATAAAAAATTATGTAGCTGGAGGTCAAAAGTAATTCATTTCACATATACTGTATCATCAAAACAGCTTATTACAAGAACTCTGTGAACCCAGCCAAACTTCTTTGAACTTTAGACTTTTAAAATCTAATTGTAATGCAGCAAGATGCTCATTTGAATAAATGAGATGTTGTTATATATTACAAAATTTTGACCCCCTGTAGCACTTAAATCCTCATTAATATTTCAAGCTGGGTCCTCTGGGATGAAAACGATCAGGAGAGCTCAGCATCTCAAAGTGACAAAGTGGCACTGGGCATTCAGACCCTGATGTTGCTGCTCCTGGACTGCGCTTTAATAATACAAAGTTATACTTTCTACACTTTTGTAATTTACATGTCCATTGATTTATTCATTCATACGGCAAGCGCTTTTATCCAAATGTACAGTGCATTACGGTTTTATAACTAGGTGTCTTCCCTGGAAATTGAATCCATGACTTCAGCGTAATTTGAGCAATTTTAATGTTCACCAATTTCATGTTTAGCTGATGGATTCCTTTTAGGAATTAATATAAATAAGTATTATGAACAGGTTATACTGTCACAGACATAATGGGTTTTAGCTCACAAACAAATTGCAAATAAGACACTGTTACAGTGGTAACCCCAGCTATGAGACATCAATTTGTGTTATGAAGGATATAAAATAGCTCACCTCCAAAAAAAAAATTACCATACGCGCAAAATAAAATTTATAAAAAGGAAAAGACAAACAAGTAATGAGCTGCATGGTTTCTCTGTGCATGATAATAACAGCTTGAGTGAGCGGATGTAAAGAAAAACAACAACAAAGGATGGGTGCTGCGTGCTCATGAGTTAACACGTCCGTCGGCACAGAGACAACAGCTAAACTACACATGCAGAGGTCATATGCCCTACTGGCCAATTACCTGCTTGCCATGGACCAACATAGTGGTTATATGAGGAGCTATAGAACCGGCAAACTTCTGGATAACGGCCGCAGCATTACGCACCGCCAGCCTACATGAGGTTTGCGAGTTTAAAAATATATATGCGCATAGTGTGTTCAGTTGTATGTAACATTAGACATAAACAAAGAATAGATAAAAAGAAGAACAACCATAAACATATCAAGAGTTGCTCATTTTTACCCCACAAATAAAAAATACAGTTGTCAAAAATTTATATACACCTTGCAGAATCTAGCAAATGTTAACTATTTTACCAAAATAAGAGGGATCATACAAAATGCATGTTTTTTTATTTAGTACTGAACTGAATAAGATATTTCACATGAAAGATGTTAACATATAGTCCACAAGAGAAAATAATAGTTAAATTTATAAAAATGATCCTGTTCAAAGGTTTACATACAATTGAATCTTAATGCTAGGGCTGTGCGATATGGACAAAAGAAACCTATCCCGATTTTCTTGAACAGTATTGCGATTTCGATTTTAATCACGATTTTGACGCAGACATGTTTTACAGTGTGAATCTAAAACATTTTTTTTAAAGGAAAACAATTAGATCTTGATCAAAGACCTGTAACATGTCTCTAAAACAGAAGGCGGAAAAAAAATCACCTAGCAGGTGAAAAAAGTTAGGAGCACCAAAAAAAATGTAGGCGCACCCAATTTCTTTTTAGTAATGCACTGATCTTGATTCTTCATGGCTGATTCTAACAGCAGATGTTTTACAAGCACATGATCAAAGTAGGCTACTCTTTCAATATTCAAAGTGCAAATAGAGACCGAATTTTTCAAGCATGATACAGAACTATAGACAACTGCACAATATATTTTTTATAGCCCACATAATAATAACAGCCTAGATATTTTATGTAGCCTAATTTGCGCGCATTGAGGAGTCACTCTCTAAACGCGGGATATTAAAATTGCTTTTGAATGTGCGTCCGCGTTTTACTTTTGGTTTGGTTTTAACGATCTTGCGAGACTCTCAAAGGCGCTGAGCGTGCATTCTACAATAAAAGAGATTATTATAACAAAACCATTTGAAATATGAGAGGACACAAACAGGATTTTGAAAAGCATGTCCCCAGTGAAAATTACGCCCCTGTGTGAGTGGAACTCTGCCGCGGAGTTATCATCTGATGTGGATGAATGCCGCGTAAGTTGTACAGTAACGTATATGGACACGGAGGCGCCAGAATTGTATCTGACAGAATGTACGCTATAGCACGAAATATATTATATTTCTTCAAAAGCGGTTTGTGGAGACCTTTTATTTTTCACAATCGAAAAAGAGAATGGCGAACCTGTCACTGTATCAGCTCACACCAGTCTGTGCAGTAGTTAGGCTAGCGAAAGTTTGGTAAAGAAATGAAACCAAGTCGGACCACAACAGTTTCTCGCACACGCACGAATGGTCCCAAATATAATTTCAGGTCACGCAGATTAAATTTTGGGAGCATATGCGACCAAAACGTTCACAATTTCGAGCCCTGCCTAGTAAAGGTAGAACAAAATGTCTTTAGAACAGACCTATGGCAAAACGTAAGTATGTGTGTGCGTATGTGCGTGCGTGTGTTTGAAAAAACAACAACCCAGACCACAGCGTCCCACACAAAAACAATTAGAACACTGGCAGAGTCTAGCTGCTTTCTGCTAAGAAAACCAGCGTTACCATTTCTGGTTTCAAGCATGAAAGTTGGCATGTTCTTGCTCTCTGTTTAGGCGTGCTGTGTTGTGATCGGTTCAAATAGCATGCTGTGGGAAAAGTATCAGTCGAGTGCGTGCAAAATATCGTGCTGTAAGGCGATTTAGAAACCGTGCATGTTCACATCGCGATTTCGATACGATTTCAATTAATCGCACAGCCCTACTTAAAGGTTGTATCAGTGATTTCTAGCCTGAAACATAAAGTGTCAAATTCAGCTGACCTTTCATCACGACCCCGCTCGCTGCCTGTCCCATAAATTGTCTGTGAAAAAACCGCGTCCTCTCTGGTCAGCCTAGGGTCCGAGATATGCCAAAAAAACAATCGGCACTACCAACCTTTCCACACATAAACAAACAGTGTTCCAACCAATCAGCGTCAGGGGTTTGGTGTTGTGGACTTTCGCTCCGCCTCCCTCACATACCTGCACCAGTAGGAAAAGTCCCACAACACCAAAACTGACGCTGATTGGTTGGACCACTGTTTGTTTATGTGTGGAAAGGTTGGTAGTGCCGATTGTTTTTTTGGCATATCTCGGACCCTAGGCTGACCAGAGAGACGCGGTTTTTTCACAGACAATTTATGGGGCAGGCAGCGAGCGGATCGTGAAGAAAGGTCAGCTGAAATTGACACTTTATGTTTTAGGCTAGAAATCGCTGATACAACCTTTAATGCTGTGTTGTTACCTGAATGATCCACTGCTGTGTTTTTTTTTTTTTTTTTTTTAGAAAAATTTACTCATGATTCCCTTGTTTGTCCTGAACAGTTAAATTGCCCGCTGTTCTTCAGAAAAAATCTTTCAGGTCCCATAAATTCTGTGCTGTTGTTTTTTTTTTTTTTTTTTTTTTACATTTTTGTGTATTTGAACCCTTTACAACAATGACTGTATGTTTTTGAGATCCATCTTTTCACACCTAGGACAAGTGAGGGACTATTAAAGAAAGTTCAAACGCTCGATGCCTCAGAAGGAAAAACAATGCATTAAGAGGTGGGGGTGAAAACTTTTGGAATTTTAAGATCAGGGTGATTTTAAGTTATTTTTTCTTCTGGGAAACATGTAAGAATCTTCTGTGGCTTTTGAAGGACAGTATTAAATAAAAAAAATATATATATATATATATATATATATATATATATATATTTAGGCAAAATAAGAAAAACTTTCTGTTCAAAAGTTTCACCCCTGGCTCTTAATGCATCGTGTTTCCTTCAGGAGGATCAGTAAATGTTTGAACCTTCTGTAATAGTTGTATATGAGTCTCTCAGTTGTCCACAGTGTGAAAAGATGGATCTCAAAATCATACAGTCATTGTTGGAAAGGGTTTAAATACACAAAAATGCTGAAAATCCAGAGAATTTGTGGGACCTGAAGGCCTTTTCTGAAGAACAGCAGGCAGTTTAACTGTTCAGTACAAACAAGGGACAACTATCACTAAACAGCAACAACAAAAAAACACAGCAGCGGATCATTCAGGTAAAAACACAGTATTAAGAATTAAGCTTATGTAAACTTTTGAATGGTGGTCATTTTTATAAATTCAACTTTTATTTTCTCTTGTCGACTATATGTAAATGTTCTTAATGTGAAATATCTTATTCAGGTCAGTACTAAATAAAAAATAACGTGAATTTTGAATGATCCCTTTTATTTTGGTAAAATAATTAACATTTTTGCCAGGTGTATGTAAACTTTTGACTTTAAATGTAAGTGCAACTGTAAATGCTTCTGCAGAGTGTGGTGAAAAGTGGAAAGTCTTACCAAAGCTTCCTGCTGCCAGCTCTTCTGTAGATTCTTTCCAAGTCATCTTTAAGATTTTCTGAGCACAAAGGAGGT
>NW_027394784.1:0-13690 GCF_049309525.1 Garra rufa | reverse complement strand
TCAAAGAATCCTGAAAAAAAGTATCACAGGTTACACAAAATATTAAGCAGCACAACTGTTTCCAACATTGATAATAAATCAGTATATTAGAATGATTTCTGAAGGATATGATGCTGAATACTGGAGTAATGATGCTGAAAAAAATCAGCTAAATAAATAGTAAATATAAATAAATAAATAAATAAATGCTGTTCTTTTTTAATTTATTAAATAATCCTGAAAAAAGTGTCACAGGTTTCAGGTTACAGGAATAAATTATAAATAAAAGTATATTAAAATAAAAGACTGCTATTTTGAATTGCAATAATATTTTATAACATAATTTTTTTCTGTATTTTTGATCAAATAAATGCAGTTGTGATGAGCATTAAAAACGTATTAAAAAACAAACATTAAAAATCTTACTGGTCCAAAACTTTTAAATGGCAGGCTGCATTTACTTGATAAAAAACAATAAAGTTTTAAAACAGTATTGCAGTTTGAAATAATGGTTTTCTATTTTTAATGCATTTTAAAATCTAATTTACTCCTGTGATGCAAAGCTGAATTTTCAGCATCATTACTCCAGTCTTCAGTGTCACGCGATCCTTTAAAATCATTCTAATATGCTGGTTTATTACTTTTATTACCAATGTTGAAAACTGTTGTGATGCTAAATATTTTTTTGGAACCTGTGATTCTTTACAGGATTCTTTGATGGAAAAAAGAAAGGACAGCATTTATTCAAAATAGAAGTCTTTTTGAACACTTTGCTATCATTTTTTTTTTTTAATACATTTTTTTAATACATTTTTTTTTTAATAAATTTTTTAATTTTTTAATTTAACACATCATTGCTGAATAAAAGTAAATAAATAAATGCTGTTCTTTTTAACTGTTTTATTTATTAAATAATCCTGAAAAAAGTGTCACAGGTTACAGGTTATCATTACTGGAGTAATGATGCTGAAACTTCAGCTTTGATCACAGGAATAAATTACATTTTAACAGATATTCAAATAGAAAACAGCTATTTCACATTGAAATAATATTTTACAATGTTACAGTTGTTCCTGGATTTTTGATCACATAAACGCAGCCTTGAATACAAGAAACTAAGCTAGTATCTAAGTAAATTTTCTTTGTAAACATGGTAAGATAGCAGTCCTATGGTCATGGGATCGACTCACAGGAAACACATGAACTGATAAAATGTCTTATAGTAAGTTACTTTTGATCAAATGCCTGCCAAGTGTTTAAAAGCACTAATCGTGAATGGCCCAGCGATGATCAGTGTGATGGTGAAGTGCAGACATGTGGGATATAAGTAGTGTCCCGTGTCTGAGCGTCTGCGCTGCTGTCGTGGGCCGATCCATGCGCCGATAGAAACGCCACACGCTTATTATTCCAGCCGAACATCCTCCCACGCACACGCTCTCCTCCGGAGGGGGCGGCCGCAAGCGCTTAAAAATGTGATATTTATTCATGAAATTAAAGAGGGCGCAATTAACCGAGCCTGACGAGGGAGGTGATTGCCTTCATTTGCATAGAGTGCAGGACCCGTTAAGATTATTCGCATTATTATTATTGTTATTATTTCGTCTCTGGATCAGATTGGAGATGTTTTGTTGCTCGTTGTGTGAATTACAGCGGAGGACGGAGGAAGCCGCTTTGAGGAACATGGCGGCCACGTTTCTACTGTATTCTGCGGATCGGTGTGGAGACAGACGGGTGTTTGTGAGCGGATCCGGTGTGTTTGCTTCACTGACACAGCTGTCACAAACAGATGCAATGTTTCCTCTTAAGTGAGCACAACACACACAACGCAGTTCTGCTTGGATAATGCTAATAGTGTGGCAAGACAATTGCGTAAGTTAGTCAGTAGCTTTACTTCTATGACCCGGAACTAACACGAACACACACATATGCGTGCAGTTTATAAAATACTGAAGCTTGTTAATGGAAAAAAAGCTAAAACAAGAGACTTTATGTGATAAAACATTTCTGTATGATATTTTGTGTCACCTGTGGTCTTATAACCTTACATATGTGTTTTTGAATAAACCAGTAAAATAGTATTTTATTCAACTAGAAAACACAAAACGCAACAAAAATGTAGGTGCATTTTGATGTGAACTTGTACTTTATGAAATTAAACTTCTATTTCAATGAATTATATGGAGTAATAAACATGTAAACTAAAGTTGCGTGGTTCTGGATAAATTCAAAAAACAATCATCTTAAATTGGAGATTGCAATTCACTCACGATTTTGAAGAAAAAAAAAAAAAGATTAGAAATCGAAACAGGATTACGTAATTTACTAGTGGTTCTGGCAAAATGTCTAAAAAGTCCATATTCGAACAACATAAAAATAAAAAAGTCTCAATTAATAAAGACTTGTTTCACAATTGGAAACTCCTAGATGAATGATTCAATGTTAAATACTCTTTTAAATGACGCAAGACACATCGGATCTCATCACATCCATACTCTCTTAAAAATAAAGGTGCTTCTCGATGCCATAGAAGAACCTTTCTTGTCTAAATGGTTCCATTAACAGCCTTTAACATCTGAAGAACCAAAGCAAAGGAAGGTTCTTCAGAGATAAAAAGGTAAGAAAGACATGGTTTGACTGAATGGTTCTTAGTGATGCCATAGAAGAACCATTTTTGGTTCCACAGTGAAGAGCCCTTTAAAGCACCTTTATTTTTAAGAGTGTAACAACCAATGCATAGAACCAATTCCCACCTACGTTTTTCTTATTTAATAATATGCAGCACTCAGATGTACATCACAATATGAAAAACGCTACTGCCGTTGTATCTTGAGTTCAACGATGAACGATTGAATATCTTGACAAGCTGCAGATGCAAATGCTTCTTTCTGAAAAGGTCGCTTCAGATTTGTTTTTTCTCAACCATCACACAACTGACGCCTCGTATGTTTAATAGTATCTGTCATTATTCATAATCAACCTCCTGCGTAAAGCCCTTCACGCTGACCTCATTTAGCCCTGATACAGGTACCTCATTATGACGCCGGCCTGAAACGTTTCATAAATCAGATCTGGAGATGAGAGAGGCCGACTGGAAGCCTGCTCCTGTCAGAACCCATAGAACAGAAAACATTAACAGAGAGAACGGGAAGGACTTTCTGACAGGAACTCATCCTACATAATTCAGCACCATTTCCTGTCTCTCTATATCTTCCCCTGTCTTCAGAAGCTATTGATGAGTATGTCTTAATTAACACTAGAACTGACCTGAGACAGACGAGAGAGACGGGAAGCTAACAGAGACAGGAAGATGCCAAACAGGAAAATGAAAGACAGGAAGTTAAGAGAGAGAGAAGTGAGCTGAACTGAGAGACATGAAACTGGAATACACAAAGCTGAGACAGATGGGATGCTAACAGAGACAGGAAACAGAGTGAGAAAGAAAGATGCCAAACAGGAAAATAAGACAGGAAATGAAGCTGAAAGAGACAGGAAGCTAAATGAACAAAAGCTGAAACAAAGTGAGTCAGGAAACTGGGTAAGACAGGAAGTCGAGATATATACACAAAACTCAGAGAAACAGGAAGTCGAAAGAGACAGGAAGTTGTGAGAAACAGGAAATTGAGTGAGAAAGGAAGCTCCGAAAATGAATAAATTGAGATAAACAGGAAACAGAGAGTAGCAGGAAGTTGTGAAAATAGGAAACTTGGTAGCTAAGACAAATAGGAAATTCAGATAAACAGGAAACACAGAACTGGAAATTTGAGAGTAGGGCTGTCCTCGACTAAAGATTTTTCTGGTCAACTAGTAGTCATTCATTTTAAGCATTAGTTGATTATTAGTTCATGATTATTAATAAACTACATCATAATGTAGAGAGCCTTTAATTGCCTACAGAGCCCATGCTCAAACCAGAGGTTGCGTTAGACTTTAACATTGTCCCTCATTTTGATGGACAGGGTCGTAAAAAATCCATCATAATCTATTATAACCCGTCATTTCAATGTTTTTTTTTTTTAATTATTATTATTTTTTAACACATTTAATAGTATTTTCTTCACATTTTCATTTGTAATAATGAACCTACATGACGAGCAATAGATTCTCATTTTTGTGAACAAATATCTATTCTTAAATTCCAGTCGATCTTTTGGTCTGTCTGTTTTCAGTTTATGAATGAACAGTACATAGTGTGCCTCCTATAGGCTAAATCACAATAGCCTGAGCTCTGTGATTTGTTACTTTCAATATGAAAAAGTCTCACATTTCAAATTCTGTCCATTTCATCAGGAAATTCAAGCAATACATACCGCTTTGACGCTCTTTAAGTCGGTGACACTGACTCGTCATTTAGTAGTATGTTTCACACAGATAACATAATCTGAGAATATGTATTTTCTATTTGAATTCGTTCATTTAAAAGTCAACATTTCTCTCTACAGATATATTTTTCATGTCTGTAAGGCAGTTATACTCAGAGTTTTGATGTTTCACTTAAGTTCACAGAGACGGCAGAAAGCGCATCCTGTTTGCTTTATTTTACAAAAGCGCAACATTTCATTATTGTTCTAAATGCACACAAATAATGTAGAGTCTTTACATATTTGAAATGTTTTACTTTTATGTGTATGACCAAAAATGACAGAGTATTTTAAGAGCAAGTGACCGCAAAGGTGCCTCCATCTGTCATGCAGTGAGCGCACTACTGTTCAGCTTCCACACTCTGCAGACACTTCAATAGCGCACATTAAGATTGAGCAGTCATGTAAAGTTGCTACTACATCATCTCTGCAGTAATGATGCACCTGTATGCAGGTTTCATACAGATGACATAATCTAAGAATACTTGTTTTCTATTTGAATTGGTTCATTTAAAAGTAGACATTTTTACTCTCTATAGATATATGTTTCATGTCTGTAAGGCAAGTATACACTTAAGTTCAAAGTTCATAGAGACTAAGACAGCAGAAAGTGCATCATGTTAGCTTCAATCATTTTATAAAAGCACAATGTTTCATTGTTATTATGAGTGCAAACAGATAAACGTAAAGTCAATTCGAAAGATTTATTACTTTTATCTGTATGACAAAAAAATGACGAAGTGAGCGCACTACCGTTCAGCTTCCACACTCCACACAGACACTTCAATAGTGCACATTTAGATTGAGCCGTCATGTAAAGTTGCTAGTATTTACATCTTTCAGATGAAAAGCCATATTTGTGGTCGATGTATGATAGGTGAGCGTTTGGATGTCCTGCCTGATGCACAATTAGTCTTCCACACAGACCAGCCGTTAGCGATTTGTCCATTACGGACTGCGTGACTTCACCACTTCCTGTGGAGTTTTTTTGGGGTTTTTTTTGCAACTAAGTGACTAATAAAATGTTGGCCAACCCAAGCCTCATCTCATCGACTAACGTTTGGTCGACTATTAGGGGGCAGCCCTAGTCGTTATATGCACATGACACTGAGAATAACAGGACGTTATGTGAAATAATAAACTGAAACACACAGAAAGCTAAGGAAGACAGGAAGCCAACAGAGATAAAACAGAGAAGTGAGTGAGACAGGAAGCGGAAACACAACAAAGTGTGTGAGACAGAACAATGAGAAAGAAAGTCTGCTCTCTCTTTCTTTCTGTGAACGTGTTACTAGCATCACCCACACTGAACTCTAGCCATAAAGCCTGCTGGTTAATGACCTGCATTTTCTCATAACACTAATATGTATTATAGTTGTCACAGAAAATGGAATAGCTATTACACACACACACACACACACACACACACAGTCCTAATGGTACTCGTAGTGCTGCATATAATTTAGACTCCTTGCACAAACTTCCACATTTCTCATTTTAGTAACAAAAGCTATTTAACACAGCAATGTGCCTTGTAAAAGATAGTTCATAACAACTCCAGCTTTATCATTAAATTCATGTCGGAATTGCATTTAGCGGAACAAACGTTTCCTGCAGCACTTTTCCATTTCTGAAAATACACACACAAATCATAGCGTCAGCTTCAGACCACAGAGAAAGACCTCTGAGCTGGATCCTGGACAGCGATTATCACTACATTGATCTTCAATACACCATCAAACTCCATTTTCATTTTTTTCACTCAACTAAATCCACATCCAGGTCACCGTTTCTCTAGCTGAGCCATTACCAGCGAGTCCATGAAAGCCTGTTAACAGACAATGTGCAAATCAATTTCCTTTGACTTTGTTATGGGGGCCTTTTCGAACGGGTCCCTGAGGGGCTGTTCGGTCCCCTTCTGCAGCTCGTGGTGTTTACTGATCCTTGGAAGATTTTAAGGAAATCGGTAGACATTAAACAGAAGAGGGAATGAAACAGTGGAACTGTGAGAATATTAGTTCGCTGATGAAAGATGTCTGATATCTAAAGACATTTGAAACATTTCAGCTTGGGAAGAATATCCAAGTCTAAGCAATTCTTTCTCAGATTTTTTTTTTTTTTTCCAGACTAGAGCTTTTGTCACAGACAAGCCTTTTGAAACTCTTTTTTTTTTTCTTTCCATACACGTCTGCTTGAAAACAGAGGTCTGGGGTACGGTTATAATGATAGTAATCCTGATGATAATAATTAGATGTGCTGCAAAGGACTGGTCGTAGTGCAAAATTGGCATCTTGTTATTATTGTGAGTTGTTGTAAATGGAAAAGCTCAATCTTTCTTCTGGCGATAGAAGCACATGTCAAGACACTGAGTACCCACACTGCCCGAGGAATAAAACTGCTGCCGAGTCTTTTGGTGTTGGCAGGAAAAATGGCCACAACATGTGACCATTTAGTCGCAATCTGGAGCCCTGGCTGGGAGAGGGAGCAAAGTTCCAATAATTGTTGTTTTTACAATGTACTGCAGTGTCTTGAGATCTAAAGCATTGAGGTTTTAAAAGACAGTGATATATGTTGGTGTTATCAAAGGTTCTTCTGTACCTTGCTCCCGCTTTCTTACCTAGTGACATTATACAGAGGGACTAGGTTTGGCTTTGAAATACAGACTCTTTATGCTCCTCGCTGTCTCTGCAGGGGATCATTGGTTTGCAGGAGGTGGTCGGCATGGAACCGTCTTTGTTTTGTAGTTATTCAAAGGCAGGATTGCGTTGTTTGCACAACTGTCCACTAGAACAGTGGTTCCCATCCACCTTCCTGGAGTGCCCCGAACACTCCACATTTTGCATGGCTCTTTCCAGGTCTGAGCTGATGACCTGAATCAGGTGGGTTTGTTCAAGGAGACATGCAAAATGTGCAGTGTTGAGGGCTATAGACTTGGTCCTGGAGAGTTTACCTCCAACCCTGATCAAACTCACCAACTGTGATTTTCTAATCATATTTAAGACCTTGATTAGCTTTCTCAGGTGGGTTTGATCAAGTTTGAAGCTAAACTCTGCAGGGTACTGGCCCTCCAGGACAAGTTTTGAGGAATATATGAATGTTGGCTTGTTGGTAATAAGTGTCACCATTGTGAGGTCTTTAACAATCTTGTGTGTACTATGCTTAGCTGTGCAATGCTGAGTAGGGGAGAGTGGGTAAGCTGACCCACCCCCTGTACACTTTTACTGTCATGTATTTTGTAATCATTATTTTTGCCAGACTGTGAAAAGGAGAGACACATAGGATGAGTGGAAGATTTTAGCATAACAAATGTAATGACTGTTACATCAAACCAAATTTATCCATGTCTAAAAATATTTATGATGCATATAGGTGATTTGGCAACATATAAAAAACTGAAAATAAATAATTTAGCTAAATATTAGCCTGAATTGATAAGCTACCTACTTTTTCCAAAAAATGTCAGCTAAGGAGCCAAATGCTGTGGGGTAAGTTGAGCCAACAAGTTAAATCTTAAAAAAAATATATATATTTTAAATGTAATATTACACAACTGGTTTAGTTTATCGTATATATGCATATTATTTGTAGTTTATTTGATAGGGCCAGTGCACAAGTGCACCAAATGCTTCTCTGACAATCAGAAGATGTTTTGCACATAATAATCAGATATAGCTGTCCAAATGTAGTCCCTAATGGCCTGTTCGACATTGCAGAAAAGCTACCATGTCCAAAATCTTATGAATAAAATGTTTATTAGTTTCAGTGAAATTTTTTTAATAAAAATTATTAATATATAATCGTCTTTAAAATTTCACATGGGTTTGAATCAGATTCAGTCTGATAGTTAGTTTCCACCCAGATGGTGCATCTTACCCCTAACCTGAGGCAAATTGAGCCACAGGAACACTTTTCTATAAGAAGCCATATTTTGAGAACCCTTTGTTCTAGACACAGTCAGATAATTAAAAAAAAAAAAAAAAAAAAAAAAAAGATAGGAACATCCTGAAATTACTTTTGATACTTGCATTGTACTTTTGCCTCATTTCCCCTTATCTTGAGGACCACATACGTTTTAAAAAATGGCTCATCTTACCCCACTCTCTGCTAATCAAGGTTGTCAGCAATCAGACTAGTGCAGATCACGTTTAGAAGTCCAGGATCCAAGTACAGTGGACGGTTCTGATGGTGAAAGAAATAATTTTTTCCTCTAAGGTTTGAAGGGATGATTGTCTAAACCCAGGGTGGGCAACTCTGATCCTCGAGGTCAACTGTCTTGCAAAGCTTCACTTCACCTTAATAAAAAAACACCAAGCCAAAGCATTCAGGATTATTTGAAATACTCTGCAGGATAATGGATCTCAAGGGCCAGAGTTTCCCACTCCTGATCTATGAACAGCACTCTAATATGGGTCTTCGTTTTCCTGATGTGACATCATAATTTAAGTGCTTAGGTTGATATGCACACTGGAGGGACTCCAGAGAGGTGGACAGAGTTGACTTAATGTGGTTCAGGACTAGCTTCTCAAAGCACTTCACAATGATTAGAGTGAGTCACACAGGCCGGACGTCAGTGAGCCAGGACACATTTGACTTCTTTGGAAATGGTATAATGGTGGTGGACTAGAAGCAGACAGGAATGACAGCCTGGCTCAGCAAGTTGTCTGAGGATCAGCTCACTGGTTAGCACTCTTGTAGGTGTGTTGTCAAATCTGTCTTAACAGGACTCGAAATTGTGACCGTTTTGGTCGCACATGCTCCCAAAATTTAACCTGCACAACCTCAAAATATATTTGGGAGCATTTGTGCGAGTGCGAGAAATTGTTGTGGTGTGACTTGGTTTCATTTCTTTACAAAACTTTCGCTGGCCTAACTGCACAGACTGATGTGAGCAGATACAGTGACAGGTCCGCCATTCTCTCTTTTAATTGTGGACAGTTAAAAGGTCTCCGCAATCTGCTTTTGAAGAAATTACTACATTTTGTGATCCAGCGTACATTATGTCAGATACAATTCAGGCACCCCCGTCTCAATATACTGTACAACGAGGCATACATTCACATCAAATGACAACTCAGCGGCAGAGTTGCACTCACACAGGGGTGTAATTTCCACTGGGGACATGCTTTTCAAAATCCCATTTGTGTCCTCCCACTATTAAATGGTTTTGTTAAAGTAATCTTTTGTATTGTACAACGCACGCTCCGCGCCGTCGAGATTTTCGTGCGGTCGTTAAAACAAAACCAAAAGTAAAACGCACAATTTTTATACCCCACATTTAGAGAGCGACTCCCCAATGCGCGCAAATTAGGCTACATAATATATTCAGGCTGTTATTAGTATGTGGGCTATAAGTTGTGTAGTGTCTATAGCTCTGTATCATGCTTGAAAAATTCGGTCTCTATTTGCACTTTGAATATTAAAAGAGTAGCCTACTTTGATCATGCCTGCATTTATTGTCCACATGACTAAAAAAAGAACTGTGTCGTTTTTTTGTTGTTGTTTATACTGTAGATTGTTTAAAAATGCAGTGGTTGCCTCTAACTTAAATGACTGTACCTATAATAAAGAAAATAAACATCATGTTCATGTACTAATATTTTCATTCATTCTTGTCCCTTGCTTAAGACGTAAAATAAATATATGAAATTATTATATAAAAAAGACTTTCAGAATCAGCCCATTTGCTTGTAAAACATCTGCAATCAGAATCGGCCATCAAGAATCAAGATCGGCGCATTACTAAAAAAAAAAAATAAAAATAGGTGCTCCTAAACTTTTTTTGGTGTTCCTAACTTTTTGAAGTTGGTAAAAAAGTTAATTTCGAGCCCTGCGTAAATAGATCTTGTATTTTGTCTTGGGTTAGGTTGAACAACCAGAGCACCTGATCTTCGATAAGAGGCGACAGTATCAATGTGTAACACCATCTATGCAATTGTTAATGCAGATGATGCATACTTCTTCAAACCGATGATAAACTCCACTGCATCCGCCGCTCCGAACACATTTCAGTCGGCACACTCCGGCGATCCTGTAGTGCTGACATAGCTCCTTCTGGCCATACTCTTATCCGTTTTGGCTCATTTCAGTGGCGGTCTGTATGCTGGTATTAGCGTAAGAAAGATGTGGTCGGAGGAGCCCAGGGGAGGCGGCATGCTGCCCTGTATGTGTCTGCATGCAAATCCGGGATGTTGTTATTCAGCCATGTTTCAATTAAAATAAAGACACAGCATGTCTTCGTCTCCCTCTGAGCTGACTGCTTCTGGTGGCTCAATTTATTTGACAAAGAATGGACGTTGCATAAGAGAATCAATACTAAAGCTGGTCTGATGGGGTTCGTCTTGGATTCTGGCCCTCTTTGCCCATTTCCGTTTACGCCGAATTACTCGCGATGCCTCCTCTGTCGGGTTCTTGTGCTGTCACTTCAGGGCCTGGCCTAGGTCAGTAACGCCACAAGCTTCTCCATTAGCTGTGTCTAAGGGTAGCTTCTGGACATTTTACAGACTTCAGGCCGAATCAGACAATCATACACATGAACACGATTTAAAACTGAAATGTGATGTGTAGTTTTGGTTTTAGTCCATGACCTTGAGTTCTATTCACTGTCCACTAATTTGATGGAGAAACGAGTATTTTTATTTTATTAGCAAAACACTTGCATGCAAAACGGAACAGAATCACCTCATTCGGAGATGCATTTAGCTGATGCTTGGTGTGCACCCTCCACCATCTCTTGTGCGCAAGAGCGTCCACAGTATATCACACAAAATGCTTTCAATGCAGCCGAATGTGTATCAGAAAAAGCAACACCAAGTTCCTCAGAAACAGTTTGAGGAAATGAGCTAAATGAAAGTTTGTGCGGTGTGTTTGGATAATTGAATCAGAGCCCAGATGAGGAGGAGGAGTCACCGGCGAGCAGAACGGCCCGACGCGACTCACTGCTCTGGGTAATGGTGTTTTCTTTTGCTGGGAAATGAAATATAAGGCCATTAAAGAAACACACACAGAAGGATGTGTCAACAGATCCGCAGCGGATGTCAGTGCAGAGCGAATGCGGAGCCGTTTTTACAGATCGAGCGACGGAAATCAGACAAGCATCTGTCAAACGCTCGCAGAGGAGCGCACACGTACACATACACCGCCGCGGGCCATAGAGGGGCAAAATCACTTTAGAGCGATATTGCAAAGCGGCACTGCCTTTCAATAGACCATCCATGACCCATTTATGACCTGCATTAGCAAAACCATACAGACAGGCGTAGAGACAGATGCTGGTCCGGGGTTCTATTGAACGTGTGTGTTTTGTGTTCAGTGCTTCAGTACTGGCCACAAGTTCTGTTCGGGTTGGACCAGAGAATTACAACCTCTACAAATCTGTTTATCTTTCTGACACACACACACACACACACACACACACACACACACACACACACAAAAGACAACAGAAACACAACACTGAAAGCTTCTGTTTATTGATGGCATGGCACACCAGTCATTTAAAAGCACTTTAGCCACAGTGAGTGTGTGTGTGTGTTGAGAGGACAGCCCTTGCCATAGGCATCTTGCTTTCATGACACACTTTTCGCTGTGTTCAGTTTGTCTTTATTACTGCTGTTGTTAAGTCAAGCGTCATATTAATGATGCTCATAGTTAGTGATGTGATCAAATCTCTAATAATGAACTCTAAATTATGAACTTTGAGACTAGGAGCTGAAGTGGGACACAGCGGGCATAATTTAGGCTGGCTTTTAAGAAGAATTGCATGATTATGCTGAATTTTTAACTCGGCAGAGAAGCCTTCACTTGGCTGTGTAAAGATGCCTGCATGCTATTTATTTATGCAATTGTAGCTGTAACATAAATGCATTCATGCCACCTCTGAGCAGTATTAAACAACCTCAATTCACCTAAATGCCGCTTCAAATGCAGTTTCTGTGCCACCTTTTGCATTTTTGCGATGCAGCAGCTCCTTAGCCAGGGTTCAAAGCCCAAAGATGACAATCATTCATAAATCTGCTGCTGTCAACAAAAAGTAGTACTGAGGTCTTCTTGCAGGTTTCCGCCAAAATAAAAGTCAACATTCATAAACGTTAGTATGGTAATTTTACTGTTGTTCTGTAAATTAAAATAAAAAAGACAAAAATAACGGTAACAATAATTACAGCAGCTCTATTAATGCATTTATTATAACATTCACACATAGTGTTCAAATTGGGATTTGTAATATTTTTCTAATGTTTAAAAAAAAAAGTCTATTTTGCTGAGCAAGGCTGCATTTATTTGTACATTAAAAATGTTCAGTGTTAAGTAAATATTTTTAGATTGGTGATTTGTAATAGATTTTTTTTTCTTTGAATAGCAAGACAAAGCTGTAAAAAAGAGCACATTTTGGCTATTTAATTTATGCAATGATGAAAAAAAAATATGACAAAATACTTTTATTTATTTATTTTTTTGTTCGATTTCGGCTTCGCTCAAGAATTTTCATTTCGGTGCATCCCTAGAATACGAATTATATGACAATAACACTAGTGATGCAGACACGAATGACACCAAAATATCATTCAGACTTGAAGCTGGGCTCATTTGACTTAAAAAAGCCACTTAGAAAACCCTAGCACACAGCAACACACTAAAAACATCCACAACAGTTGCATTTTGGTCTGTTCTCATCCAAAACCATTTACTTCCACTGTAGGCTTACAGACACTGGGATAATTTTTCTAACAATCTTGGTTCGTGTTCTTTAGAACTGCATGAAGCATGAAGAAAGTGACGCCTAAAGGAAGTCATGGCATGATGGTGAGTAAATGATGAGAGAATATTTATTCTGGGGTGATCTATTCCTGGGGTGCTTTTAGGCACAATGTGAATCAAATGAAGGAGTGGGAACAACAATGTGATAAAAGAAAACAAAACTGAATTTGCTAAGTGAAATGATCCCAACAAACAGCTCTTCCTCTTCCAGTTGATCAGCAGTGACGCTCTCGCAGCGCTGGTCTGTCAATGAGATCAGATTTAGAATTCTCCTCTACATCTGAGCTGCTGTGTGTGTGCCAGACATCCACCTGGCCACTGCGCTGATGCACCTGAGTGTGTGTTTATGTGTGTGTGTGTGTGTGTGTGTGTGTGTGTGTGTGTTTGTTGGCACAGCAAACGCTGTGGGAAAGAGCACCAATCTGAGTCAGTGTGGTGATATCACAGATGTTTGACTCTGGCAAAATATTGAAATTAATAAAGAAACAACATTTTTCTGTTCGTCCACACCACGGACATCTGCAGCACAGACGGGGAAACGCGTGATATTAACGAGATTTCAGAGCGGGCACAAACCTGCTGCAAAGACCGGTGTGTGT
>NW_027394783.1:0-13693 GCF_049309525.1 Garra rufa | reverse complement strand
TGACAAGGTAAAAGGGTGTTTTTTTTTTATTACTATTGAGAATTTTTAAGCAAAGTATATTATAGACTTTTCATTAAGACCCTAAAGAATCATATGAACTTGTGCAAAATGGGCATCGATGACCCCTTTAACAAGTCGTTATATTTCCAAATCTTTTGCCTGTTACCAATCTACGTCACTCTGTGACACACCTCCGCTAGTTAGTGTGTTTACATAATATTGAGAAGAAGCTGTGTTCTGTGCTGTGAAAGCAAGTATGTTTTTTTAATTGCCGAAAGATGATGATGTAAAAAATCAGTGGTTAAAATTAACATTTTTCCAGGATACCACAACAATAAAATTCAGTCCTTTGGATCCTAATCTTCTTTATTTGGACTAAGCGTCTCTGAACCACAACTGTAAGTACGAAAATTACGTTATGTGTACATTCTCAGTTGAGTGCTCAAAATATCTTTTTTGTGATAATATGTGATGTATACCTAGTGCAGCTTCAGGTTTCAAGATAAAGCACGATAATACTGTCTTGCTGAAATAGTTTTGATAATTCGCTGTGAAGCCACTATTTCCTAAGAATGTGTTGATTAATGTAGATTGTCGTTGTTCTAATTACTTCATTTAATAATAAAGAATTTAGTGTAGCGCACAGAATGTATTCTGTTCTCGCCAATGCGTTACCGAAGCAAAGGGTTAACAGATAGCGAACAAAGAAAACTCCAGTAAGCAGTCTTGTGACTTTGGTGACTTTACTGGGTCTTTTTAACTGTAAAACTACAATCAAGAGAAAACAAAAATAGAAATGAATTTTACAGTCACATATTAACATAATCAGTTTGATATTACAGTTCTCTTATGCACATAGTTCCTATTTATGCATGTCTTATTATACATATGATGAATTCTATTGAATGAGACGTGAGCAAACAACACTAGCGAAATTACCATATTTGTTCTACCGCTAGCCTAGCATGTTTGAAACGGAGATAAGTGTGCATACAACAAAAACATAATAACCTCTAATAAACCATTGTACATATAATTACTGTTTAGTAATTGTACAGCACTTACGGACATATATTTCCAAGGTTTCAACGTTTGGATCAGACACTGAGAGACAGCGCATGTACATTTCTCCTGACTGCTCACACTAAGAGAAATCGAAAGTAACTAAACCATATATATAGCGCAGTACCTTAAATGTCCAGTAGGTGGCGAATCAACACAAAGAGATATATGCAACGGCACAGAATGTATAATCATTGTGAAATTGCTGTTCCCTTCCGAGGGAACTCTCACCGCGTCCCCTAGGGGTCGCTATTGGGGAACGCCGCAGCGTGACTCGTGTCTGAAGAAATGCATAGAAAAACTACATGAAATGGCCGGCGACAGCGTATGACGTCACCGCGGCGCGCCCGTCGCCGCTGGTGCGTCACTACCGGGCGACACAGAATAAAGAGCCGCCGGTGTAAACACATAGCCTCTTCGCCGTCTTCAGCTTCTCTTTGTCTGAACGTGCATTCCGGTAAGATTTGTCTATCTTTCCTTTATTATGGCGAGCACTAGCAAGACGTTTAAGAGGTGTGCTGATCCTTGTCCGCGTTATTTAACGCCTGACGACACACACGATCTTTGCGTCTTCTGTTTGGGTGAGGAGCACGCACGCGATGTCCTCGAGGGGGCACGTGTGTACACTGTGAGCGTTTTCCGATGAAAAAGCTCCGTTCTCGTCTGTCTCTCTTTTCGAGAAAAGATGAGCGTCCAGCTGTTCCCCGCGGCTCAGGGCCTGCCGCTGCTGAGGCACGGAGGAGACTGACTTCGTGGGGTTCCCAGCTGGATCTGGCTGATGAGCTACAGAAAGGGCTTGCTCTTTCTTGCTCATCTGCCAGAGATGAGAACGAGCTCCTTGATCTTGATGACGCTATTTCTTTGACGTCGTCAGATCCTGGAGCTAGTGCTCTTTTGGGTTCCACCCAAGATGAGCAGGAAATGCTTTTTGAAGACGAAGAAGCTGAGGCTGAGTCTTCCTCTATTTCCTGCCCTGCGTATGAGGAGCTCCTGGAGGTCATGGATCGGGCCACGGCAAGGCTTGACTTGCCTTGGAAGCGTGCCAGAAGGAGCCCCGCGGGGCCGCCTGGATGAACGCTACCTGTCCGACCATCGCCTCCGGGCTCCAGTGAGCCTTCCATTCCTTCCCGACCTCCATTCAGAGATCGAGAAGGTATGGAAAAAGCCGTTTTCTTCCCGTATTTTTAGATTTCCTCTTGCTAATTACGCAAATATTGAGGGAATGCGGGAACACGGTTATGAGAGGATGCCCCCTGTTGATGAGACGTTAGCCAACTATCTCTCAACAGGCGAGACATCCTCTCTTAAGGCTCCCTCTTTGCCATCAGCTCCCCTTCAGGTTACATCTAGCTTAAATGGCAAAGCATACGCAGCAGCAGGTCAGGCGGTGGGTGCGTTGCACACTATGGCAGTGCTTCAGGCCTACCAGGCTGACCTGTTGAAGGACCTGGATAAAGGTCAGGGACTTTCCCCTGATGAGGTGGCAGAACTGCGCCGCACCACAGATCTGGCTCTCCGTGCCACCAAACAAGCCGCCACCCATATGGGTAGGGCCATGGGGGGCATGGTGGCTACGGAGAGACATCTGTGGATAAACCTGGCCGACGTCGGGAGGAAAGAAAGGGGCTTTCTCCTCGACGCGCCGGTTTCGCCCTCTGAGCTTTTCGGTGCCTTCGTTGAGACGGTGGTCGAAAAGTTTAGGGAGGCCAGGGCGCGCTCAGCCGCCTTTAAAACCTTCATTCCTCGAAGGTCCAGGTCCAAACCCGAACAGACCAGGGGTCCTGATCCGCCTTGTTCCGCGGAACACAGACGGATACAGAAGGCTAGTGTTGCAACCCGCGCCCCTCCACCGCCTACGGGCGGCTCTAGGAGACGGCGTGGACCGAGGGGAGGCAGACAGGATCTGAGGGAGGTGATTCAGACGAGACAACAGTCTCGGATGAATCAGAGCAAAAAGTAAGATCTTTTGCTCCCCTCCTCGATCCCTCTGTCTCTCACTCGGTAATTCCCCTGTGAATTTTTTACGTCAGCTGGGAAGCTGCCCGGGCCTATGATGTTTTCGGTTGGTTCTGAGTTTTCAGAGCCACCATGACTGACGGTCTGGAACTAAAAACAGTACCTTTAGTTACTGTCTTTATGTAATAAGTGCTTTAGCACTTATGGGTGAGTATGATCTGTTTCTTTAAATAAGAAAACTTTATACTGTCTCAGTCTGTCTGTTGTGTTTATGCTTTCAGGAAAGGAAGTATTAAGAGTCTGCGGCGGATGCTCCCCCTCTGATCCTATGGGTTATGGGTATGGCAGTGTTCGTCTCCTCCACACCACAGGTTGTGCGGTAAAACCACCCTCACAGACATATGTTAGACACAGGACCTGTTGTCCTCAACAAGGTAAGCTCTCTGAGTTCCTTTCGAAACCTGAAATGTTTAACTATGTCCCTTTCTGGCCGAAAGGCGGGTTTATCAGCTAAGCGAGCAGCACTGTATGAGTTCTTGTCTCCGTGAAGCAATTTCTCGAATTATGTCCTGTTGAGACAGGAATTTAGTTTCTGTATAGTACTCCCTTTTCTGTGGCAAAGGTTATATTCAGAGTACCGCTCTCGCTGGCACAGTTGGTAAACCTGTCCTCTTTTCAGATTGATTCTCATTTTTCAGGCCTTACGCACGAGCTGGGCTCTCCCCTTTCTGAGGAAGGGGTGCGTAATGAGCGCCCCTCGTCTGGATGGGCGTTCCTCCCTGGCCTTCAGGGTTAGGAGTCTGTCCTCATAACTAGCCAGAAGTTAGGCTCCTCTCAGGCCCTTTAGTAGCTCCCCTTTCTGTGGGAAGGGTCCTTTCAGAGCTCTTCAACAGCAGCTACTCACCTTTATTTAAGGTTCGTTGATAGCAACTGTTGTCGTATGGACAAATTCCCCTTTGATTGGGTAGAATCTGTCATCACGCTTCCTGAGTCAATTATGATGGCTCCCCTTTGAGAAGGGTTCCACCTGAGAGTGCTGCCCCAGGCAGGAGGAGTTAGCTCCCCTTCTAAGAAGGGTAGAATCTGAGCGCTGCCTCCAGGCAGGCGGGTTTTCCTCTCTGTTATCAGAGTTAGGAGCCGGTCTGTGCCTGACTTCCGGGTCGAGTGTCATCTCCCCTTCAGGCTTCATGACTTACTAGGAGCTCTCCCTTTTCAGGACCTCGAAATAACTTTGACTGCTCCCCTTTCTGCGGAGAGGGTCTCTCTAGAGCACCACCTTCTGGCGGGTGTTGGCATTCCTCCCTGTTTCTCAGGGTTTTTGAAGCCTACCCTTAAAACGTGCTAGAAGCAAAGGCTCCCACGTTTGAAGCCTTTTCAGGCTGTTGGCAGCTCACCTTTTCAAGGTTCCCTCAAAGTAGCGCCACTGCCGCATGGTGAATTTTTCTCCCTTGTCCAAGGGAGAAATAATCGCTATCTTTTCGCAAGGTCCTGACTTGAGCAACGTCCGCTCCCCTTCGAAAAATAAGTAAAACAAGGGTCCCATTTAGAGCACGGCTCCTAGCGGGATGAGTATGCTCCCCCTTCTAAATGAAGGATATTCCTGAGCACCTCTTTCTCCTAGTAAGCATCCATGTGGGCTGGCTTCAATATACTCCCCTTCACACGAAGGGTCCCTTCAGAGTATAGCCTTTTTAAGGACGGATGTTCCTCCCTGCAAGTCGGGGTTAGGGGTCGGTCCGCTGTTTGCGTCCACTATCATGATGGTCAGTAGCTCCATGATTTCATCAGTTGACTAACAGTTCGAGGACTGTCTGTCCTGAATCGGGTGTAGCATTGCTCCCCTTCCTAATACAGGGAGGGTCCTCCCCCATTTATCTTGTCATCCTTGACAAGAGCCCTATCAACGAAACCCCCAAATTGGGGGAAAACACAGTCTCCAAATCCCATTTACTAGGGTAGTGTCCCACGCTAAACCCTGGGCACTTTCTGGAATCCACAATAAGTGGTAAGTGCGCACGCAATCCTTGTGCACTTCCTAAAATCCACATAAGTGGTAAGTTCCCACCAAGTCTTTGGGTTCTTTTCTAAAATCCTATATGGTATGGGTTACGCGATCCTCGTTCCCATTTTTCAAGTTGGTTTTAAAACCCCGGTCTCCCTGGGCCCAACTTCACTCGATATCACCTTAGATATCTCCTGACCATCTGTTATCCAGGGTGTGTTATCGATGATAACCCCTCCTAAGAACGGTCTCTGTCTTTAGACAGGCCTGTTAGTTGCTATCTTTGAGTCAGTTCACTGAGGGAACTAGACTCGGTAGTACTGGCAGTTCCTGTTCTAGTTAAGTCTAAGTATTTACTTAGCCGTTCCTCCGAAGGAATCTCCTATTCCAACCTGAGCTATGCTCTGGGTCCCTTTGACCCATTCAGGTAAGTGAGTAACAGTTCAGGCTCTGGCCGGGGAGGTTACGTTTGACAACTGTCACCTCGTTCTATAGGGGCAATTCTTCGCAGAATTTACACTAAGTGCTCGCTACTATGCACTCCCCTCAGCATGGAGACGTGGGTATACCGTTCCCCAATAGCGACCCCTAGGGGACGCGGTGAGAGTTCCCTCGGAAGGGAACGTCTCTAGGTTACGTATGTAACCCTAGTTCCCTGAGAAGGGAACGAGACACCGCGTCCCCTACGCTTCTTCCCATGCTTCGAACGAGAAGCCTCAGACGATGAAGAGGCTATGTGTTTACACCGGCGGCTCTTTATTCTGTGTCGCCCGGTAGTGACGCACCAGCGGCGACGGGCGCGCCGCGGTGACGTCATACGCTGTCGCCGGCCATTTCATGTAGTTTTTCTATGCATTTCTTCAGACACGAGTCACGCTGCGGCGTTCCCCAATAGCGACCCCTAGGGGACGCGGTGTCTCGTTCCCTTCTCAGGGAACTAGGGTTACATACGTAACCTAGAGTTGTTTTGTTGCACTGGCAGTTAATGCAAGGAGTAAAAGACCCGGTAGAGAGAGACGAGCGAGTTAGGCTGCAAACTGTATTGTTTCATCAGTTATTCCCGTTAGCACTCGGCTAACATATCCACCATTATTGTTTTGTGAAGGGTTTACAGTTTAGCAGCTAAACTTTAGCTGAAGGCACAATGTTTTTATGTCTTTGTTTTAAGAACAGATTATATTATTGTTTTTGTAAAGGTGCATGCTAGGGTTGCCACGTTGTAACAACAAAACCCGCCCAATTGCTACTAAAAACTAGCCCAATCACATTTCAAGGCGGGTCACCGATTAAAAACCACGTTCCAGCTGACCAATCAGAGCAGAGTAGGCTTATGGAAGGGAGGGGTTTACAGACATTATGCTCAAAACACATAAAACATAAAAATGTGTATTCTGGGAAAATTCTGACCTTAGATGAATTTATACCCGTTTAGGGGACTTCAATACAATATTAGCACACAAAAAAAAAAAACGTATGACCTGCTATTTAAAGATACATATTAGTACCTAAAGTGTACATAGTGTACAAAGTGACAGCTTTTGTATCTTTGTTTTTAAGAATGTAGGTGGAGGCATGGCAAAACTTTACATATTGGTTTTATGGCGTACGGCCTTAACTCTACTCTTGCCCTCACTTCTGTTAACTGAGCCATCATGATAAAACCATATATTTAGTATTATGACAAACAAGTATAAAAAAATGTGTCGTGGAAAAAGCTACACACATTTTAGCTCACTTGATTGTTTTTTTGTTTTTTTGTTTTGTCTTGAGTAAAAAAAATGGTAGAAGACTGCCAGATGTGGCTGCTTGTAACTCACCGCAACATGATTGTTTCCAGCATGTTGCTGCTTGCTCACACACATGCTCGCACTCACACACTAATGCCTCAAGACCCCTTTCCGACCTCCCATGTGTGAGACAAATTTAACATGTTAGATTGAATTTTCATGTTTTTAAATGGCCAGACATGTCTGTGTTACGAGCCAGATGAGCGCCTGCTGCAAACCACTGTAAGAAACTGTGTCCAGTTTTTTTTTTTTTGCCTACAACCAAAGCTCTAAGCTCCCACAAGGGTAAACAATCTGTCTTTTCAAAAGCCGAGCTGTTATGCTACATTTATAGCACCTTCGACCCCTCATTAAAAGTCATTATACGATAAAAGGCTCTTGTGTAGTTTTACAATGTATAGCTTTATGAATGACTAGTGGTCTCAAACAGTGCTGACCACTGGGATCATTACAGGCTTAGAGTTTTAGCGTTTAAATCTCACTCTCCGTCCCTGTTGTGCCGCTAACAGGATAATTTGCCGTAGCACTGAAACATACGTTTTGGTGGTATAACTTTATGAGGCAGGTTAATCAGATAAAGATTTAAGCCTGAGCTCAGTTAATCAGAAACAGCACTAACCTTGTTGCCGCCACCGCGTTCGTACTGCAACGCAACGTGGGAATCAAAAGGCAAGTCAAAGGGTAAGTTTGAAATTAGCGTGCTTTTATCTGATGTCACTGACCTGCACAGGTGCTTTCAACTTCCTGCCTTTAGCCTGCTTCCTGTTTCAAAGCTGACCCTTTCTTTTAGTCGACATACTCACTCTAGCGGAATGCTTTTAGCAAATACCACCAGTAAAAAAAATCTTTCCCATGTTTGGGGTGATAGTATAAGTGGAGGTCTGAGGAGAGCTGGGTGTTGTTTTGTAGGCCGCTACGCCGTGGCCCCCCACTGCTATGCCTGTCACATGTAATTAAACATTTGGCCTCCACAATTACTCAGCAGAGTACACATGCCAGCGTTCAGCAGCCCTGAATATGCATTTCAAAGCTTCAGCGTTCCCCTAAAGTGCTGAACTGACAGGAGCAGAGAGGAGATGCCTGAAGGGAGGGACAGAAGCAGAAAGAGAGAGAGAAAACGAGAGAGCGAGACCGTAGGAAAGGGGAACAGAGGGCATATGCTGGCAGGTTTGGAAGGAATGATTAAAAGAGGGCTGGGATTGGGAGGGCATGATTTTTGTGATGTCAGCAGGGTCTCGAGCGAAGCCACATGGTGAAAGAGGGGAGAGGAATCGCAACATCAAAACAATCTTTAAACTGTCACCGGGCCTTACGCACCCACCTACGCATACACACGTCAACACCTTTCTATGCTCTTGAGTGCATCAACTCACTTATACCTTAACCACTTATACCACATACGTATAGATACACACGCTCCCGCTCTAATGAGATCCGCAGACATGCTGTCTTGGCTCGCTGGAAAGACGTGCGTGTGTAAACATTCGCCACTGTGTGTCCGTGGGTTATAAGGTCTTTAATTGGATGCTGCCAACGACTCGAAATTTTCAGTTTTCCTCTAAGAAGAGTTTTACTGTCCCAAAACAGGGAGTTTTTGTAGATGTTACCTGTACTGCAGTAAAATTGATTTATCTACACAGTTATTTATTTTCCACCTACTTTTACAGAGGTTTGACGCCTTCCATTCGACAAAACTCGGGGTCTCACTGTCACACCACTCCTCCTGCACCAGCTGTGTCTGTGTTTCTCTGTTGCTTTGCTCAACGGTTTTCCCAGTTTAGCCTAACAAATTCAAAACTGTCACTTTCGTTTAGTGCATAAAATCTAATAGAAGGACCATTTTTGCAACTTCCTGGAAGACACACAAACTTGTCCTGACGGAATGGCGAAGACTAACATTTTGTATAGTCAAGTCGAGATTATTTATACAGCGCTTTTTATAATACAAGTTATGTCAAAGCAACCTTACAGTATTAAAATAGCACAATAGTGTGTCAATAATGCAAGAGTTCTATGTTGCATCAAAGTCAAATTGCAAAGGACTCATCTGGTTCCCATGGCCTTGTACCAGCGGCCGTTTAGGTTAGGAGTTCTTTACTGAATTGTAAGGGATGGGGTGTTTGGGACTAGATAGCGAAAGAAGGAAAAAATGGGGACATTTCTGTCCTTTGTACCTTATTTACCCCTAACACATTAGTACTTTAAAGGCTGCATATCAGCAGTGTTGGGAAGGTTAATTTAAAAATGTAATAATATGTTACAGATTGTATCTGATCTCATGACGAAAATGTACCTGTGGAAACTTTTTCGCGAGACAAGAAATATGTACCAGTAAGTAAATATCACTGCAGTTTCCAACAGAAATTAATACTAGAGGTGGTAAAACAGCAAGCACTTATACTGCCCTCCAAAGGCAAAGTGCAGTAACTACGCCAGCACTGAAACTGTGAAAAATGCCTTTAAAGTTTTTACAACAGCTAGTCAAACATGTTGACACTCTAGTTTCTCTGAAACAGGACAAAATTGAACCAGGAGACTTTGCCACAAGACAAAACAGTTGTCACAAAGTCCATTTTAAGCCTTAACTCCATTTTGACCAAATCTGTAGTTACTGCGCTTTGCCTTTGGAGGGCAGTATAATCATTTTCATACACAGTTATGATTACAGCTTCATATGTTTTGCTTTCTGAGCTAGCTTGCTCAGTAGCTCAGCTGGCACAGCATCGGACTTAACATGCGGAATCCTTAGCTACGAATCCTGTGAAAAACATGACTCACGATGCTTTTTACGTCACATCCGCTTTTGTTCATACTATCTAGTAGGTTCAGGTGTAGTGCAGATGGTACGTTATTTTAAAACGTCACAGACACGTACAAAACCAACGTCACATAAAACATACCGTATACGTTCATCTGTTCCAAACCCTCTTTTAGCTCCACTCAGTGGACATTTGACATCAAATGATAACTGATTACATTTGATTACTTTTCGATAACTTTTCTAAACTTTTTCTAAATTTGTACTAAACTGTTAATTATTTTTAAACATTTAAAGCAGTCAGGGTTAACCTTACAATAAAACTCAACAGTGATTACTGTCAGTCTTTCAAAATCCTGCATCCTCTTGAATTAAGGTTATAATAATGTAAATGTAAAGCACAGCCAGCACAAAATCAGACTTTAGCACCTCTTTTTACTTTGAGAATGTTAAGGTTAAATACAGACAAAAAAAAAAAAAAAATCATAACAAGAAATAGTTTAACAGCTGTGATACTTAAAAAATAAAGCATTGGTTTTTCATATTTTTTTAGAAAGAAATCAGTCAAATCTGTATGTGTGTGTGTGTGTGTGTGAAAAATATTCAGATGTAACCCCCCTTTGTAACCGTTAACATTTTCATAAGTAACTGTAATTCAATTACATTTTTTTTTTCTTAGTAACTTTAACAAATTATTATTAAATTATTACATTTAGAATTGTAAATTACGCAATGCAAAAAAAATATCGAGCAAAGTTAACTAACAAACTAGCAAACTAACGCGGGGTTACTTGTAACACACATTTCCACACATGCTAGTACAACCAAATTTACAGTATTTACTAGATTTACTAAAACACTAAATAGAGAAAAAAGTGCACCAAAATTCAAACATCTTTTAAAGATATAGCTAAATATATATTTTACCATTGTAGTTTTTAGTATTCATTTAAAATCAGACAAATCTGCTATTATTTGAATCTCCGAACTGTTATTTATCAGTTTAGATAGTTTTTTTTAATGCATCGCTAACCAGCAGAATACACTAACCAGTTTTAAATTCCAGTTGTGCAGATGGGGAACGTTGTAACACTGCGTTACAATGTGTCCCGCTATTATTACACTATTTTATTCTATGACATTAGAGATGTAATTTATACTATTTACTTTAATGAGTATTACTGAGAAACCACAAGAAACAGGAGAATAAAGACTGACAATCAGTGTTTAATGTTTAGACACTATTATTTCTTCATTTGCACATATTGTTTTGAACTATACTGTATAGCTGTGTCTTGTGATCTGGGCTGTCCTAAACATGGTTGCAATGTGTTCATTGTCAAACTCCAAAATTAGATTAATTCTTAAAAAATGCTATTATTTTATTTTAAAACATTAATCATTTTATTTTATTGACAAAATATTTTCATTGTCTTGTATATTTTTTATTAGATCAGATAACATTTTAAGCTATCATATGGTCATGTTACAATGTGCCCCTTAGATGTTACAATTTACCCCACCTACAGGCAGGGGCGCCGCTAAAGGGGGGGGGGGAGGATGGGGGGGGGTTAGGACAATTCTAAGGGCCCACGCCATTTAGGGGCCCCCAGAGATCTGCTTTTGTGTGGTGGGGGGGGGGGCCCAACCTCATATTTTGTCATAGGGCCCAAAATTGCGAGCGGCGCCCCTGCCTACAGGGCATGTTGTCACGTTTCACTTCCATTCTTTTGAGGTAAATAACAAAAATATGTATACACTGTAATTATGAAACAAAGCAAACATATTTGTACTAGACACGTGTGAAATTAATGTGGATAACAAATTATACTCTGAACCCCTCGTAGATTTACACAAACTGAGAAAGAAGTGTTAGGTTGTGTCCCATGCCCTGCTACTCCCCAACACTGCATAATACTACCTAACATATTAGAGGTGTAACAATACATTGTGTCACAATATATTGCAATACAAAAATGCAACAATATTTATTATAAATAGTGACAATATGCCTCGCCCAAGAAAGTTTGAACAGATTTAATTTAGCATCAATTATGGTAATGGCAATAGTAAACCCAGAAGGTCATACATTTTACCTTCCATGTTGATTATTTATTGTTCATAAATTAAAAATAAAATATACTATTTGATACATTACAAACACGGGTGTTTTTGGAGGGCCACTGTCCTGCAGAGTTGGGCTCCAACCCTAATTAAACACACTTGAGTCCACTAATCAATGTCTTTAGGATTAATTCCTTAGTCTTTCAGACAAGAACAAGGTGGTTGGAGTTAAAATCTGCAGGACATAGCCCTCCAGAATCAGAATGGACACTCCTGCATTACACTGTTTACAATTTTTGTGCAAGTGCAAGGCTTTTTAAAAGTATCATATTGGGAGATCAGTATTGTATATTGAATGAAATCATGACATGAGTGTATTGTTTTAGCCTGATCAAGTATATATACAGTAGTAGTATCTAAATTGTTCATATTATTACTTTTTCAAAGGGTACTGGCCCAATCCTCAGCTGAATTCGCACAGCACTGTAGAAAGAACCTGCCGTTTCGTTGTGCTGGGCCTCTTCTATGCCACTGGGGCTCCTGGTACTTTAGTGAGGGTCTGTTCTGGAGGGGGTATTGTGCTGTGTGTCGATGGCATGGCCAATGTCATGCCAGCTGGCGTGCGGAAGAAAACCAACAATGCCACGCTCTGTGCACAACAGCCCACTCGGGACAATTGTGTTGTTAGGTGACATCAATGCCAAATAGCCAATACTGGTTTATGGATACATACAATCTGATATATCAGACACTGATATCATACTTATCACATAAAGGCTACATCTACATATAAAATATATATTTTCTTGAATTTCTACATGCAATTTATGAAATATTTGAAGTTGTATAAATTAGTAGTGATCCCTGCCATTTAAATTGTCATTTGAGTGAATTTATTCATACATAATATAAAACAACAAGGCTGTCAAGCTCTTAAAAAAAATAAAGCTGAAGCACCCTAAAATGTAGTTCATGACTTGTGCCATTATTAAATATTTAGAAATGTTGCCTTTACAACTAACTGAAATAAATTAAGTTGAAGTAAAATTGCTGAAGTACTAAAATTGAAAACTGAAAATATAAAATAGTAAAGCTAATTCAAAATGTTAATAGTTGCTACAATAATATATTCTTAATTATTCCTTTGATTATTATTTTGAGAATAACCAATAGCATATAATGTTGGTGATGTCCAACCAGCAACATAGGGTTCATATTATATATTCAAATATATTCAAATGTTGCCTTTGCATTTAACTAAAATAAATTAAGCTGAAGTAAAATTTCTGAAGTACTAAAACTAAAAGCTCAACCAGCAACATAGGTTCATTTTTGATTTCAGAACTACAGAAAGCTAGGTGCTTTATTTAATTTTTGGTCATTTTAAATCTGTGTGAATGTTTATGTTTCACTGGGAGGAGTCATTACGTATATAAAACAACAAAGCTGTCAAGCTCTGAAAAAAATAAAATAAAGCTAAAGCACCTAAAATGTAGTTCATATGACTTGTGCCACTATTTAAATATTTAATAAAGAAAATAAGGATGAAAAAATACAAATTAGAAATGCAGCCTTTGTAACTAACTGAAATAAATTAAGTTGAAGTAAAAAACTGAAGTACTAAAAGTCCAGCCAGCAACATAGGGTTCATATTTGATTTCAGAACTACAGAGAACTAGTTTTGTGGTGTTTTATTGAGTCATTTTAGTCTTTTTAAATCTATGTGAAAATTGTTAAATTGTTTATGTTTCACTGTGAGAACATACCGGTTTAGAATGACATGTGAGTAAATAATAAAATAATTATTTTTGGAGGGATGGGGGGGTGTCTTTTTAATAAATCCAATCAAAGACAGACCAGCAGAGGTGACATTGATCAAAAAAGGGATAGTTTATCCATTCAAAAATAAACATTTTGTCTTCTTTTAAACATCCTGTATGACTTTCTTTCTTCTGTTGAGCACAAAAAAAAAGATATTTGAAGAATGTTGAGAACCAAACAGTTGATAGTACACTCTTAAAAATACTTGTTCTTTATTCAGTGGTTTATAAGAACCTTAAACAT
>NW_027394782.1:0-13699 GCF_049309525.1 Garra rufa | reverse complement strand
CATTTGCTGATGATTTGTGCTTTTAATTTTTTTTAATCTAATCTAATAAACTTTTAATCTACAAAAATAAAATGGACAGTAACATTACTGCAGCAATGTTTTGGATTTGTATTATCAAAGCTTTCCGAAGTTCACAAGATTTTTCTAATTAAGGAAATAATTTATTTTTCTGATCATTTCTGAAACCCCACGAATGCAGTATTTAAATTTGACTAGCGATCATGTGTGTTGATGCGGTGCATACCGGTTATATAGCGGTACAGGTTTTCGGTACCCAGCCCTTATTGGCAGTTACCTAGCTGGGAACTAATTTCAGGCGCTGCGTGATATAACTTCCTTGACTATTACGCCGGTATGGGAGTGTAGTTCTTAATCTTATCAGCCTAGAAAATTGCAGCTTTACATTTTTTGCCATTCTTAGTATAGATATAATCACAGAAGAGTCAAGTTTTGAATAGGACAAATATCGAAATTCGGTGGTCATTTTTGAACGCGATGCTGTGTTGGTCACATAGGATTCAAAGATCTGTGCTAAGCTATGCTAAAAGTGATATCGCCATAACAGGAGAATGGCTTAATGGATTTCAAAACAGTAAAACTCAACTTATTAACTCTGGGGGAGTTGGAGAATGTGCCTATTTACACAAAAAGTGGAGTGTTAATAACTACCTTATCAGTCTTTGATTTGCATTTACCATACATGAGAAAAAAAGTCAATGAATTGTACAGGTATGTGCTACCACGACCATAAAGACCAAAAGTGCTTAAGTGCTAAAAATAAGGCTAATGTTTCTTTTTCAATGGTACTGTTATTGTGTTGTGCCCGAAGGAATTTCCTAGTAGGCCACAGGGTGATCAATTCCCTTATCACTTTTTTGCAACAATACAGCACCTGCACCTACAGAACTAGAATCAACCTTCAATTTGAAGGGACATTACACATCAGATCCTTTACAGCATGGAATGCAACCTCACACTTTGCATCCCAACAAAAAAGCTTTGGATGAGCTCTACAGATCGGTAAGGGGAGACACATAACATAAACATCATTGAGTACTTGGAGGAGGAGGAGGAACGGAAACAATTCCCTCAAGTCCTACAGCTTGGGGATAAAGTCAGTTGCTCTCAAGCCTTCATAATTGTGGGAGGAGTGGCACTAGAGCTAGACAGCCTCTTACAAGCAGTGGATACATGTTTTAAATTATTTTATGTTTTGGACAGTTTCTAGAACACACAATATATTCTGTGCCAGGAGGTATTCCATCAACACACTGCTGCTTACTTGGGCAGTTTTTAATTGGGTAAGCTTGACTAAGTTTTGTTTGTCTGTTTTATTTCTCTTTTTTTAGTGCTACCTCTTTCATAGATAGTAAAACACAATTGTGAATAAATTACTTTTTAACAATTTGTTTTATATATTTCTGTGTCTGGTATTGTTCACTCAACACATTGTTGCCCTATGAGGCAATTTACGATAGCATTTGCTAGACTGTAACATGTATTTATGTATTTTTTTCTATTCATTTAATAGAAACTAATTGATTTGTAACAATATATTTTTGCATATTTCTGTGCAGTGTTCCATCAACAAAGTTGCTTTACGATTCACTGTACTGTAACTTAATTAATTGGGTAAAAGTTACTACCCAATGAAATGGGTTAAAATAACCCAACAATAGGTCGGTGCTATATCAACCCACCATTGGGTGTCTGTTGGGTCATTTGTAACCTAACTGTTTTACGTGAGTAGAGTAACAAAAGCAGAAATTTCAGAGTCATTAATGGAATAATGCCAATACCCCTTTAACAGGTCTAACATGCTCACAAAACGTGCTGAGCTGACTTGATTGACGCAGTACTCATTCAAGGAATGAGTAAGGTTTTGTGACATCATTCACTTTCCTGTAGTCAATACAGAACCTGAAAGTGCTGTCAGAATACTGCTCTATGGAAAACTCCATGGACTATAGCTGGGAACGGCAAGACCATGTTTCACATGGTTGAATTGCTTGCATCTCTTGAAAGAGTTCACACGATAGGGTGCTGTTTAATGGGAGCAGCATTTGGAAGATCCCAGAAGATTCCATTGATGAAAGACTGTAAGACTGCTGGGGCATTAGCAAGTCCAAACGGCCAAGTAGTAATAGTACTCCCGAGTGGTGAGAAAGGCAGTCTTCTATTCATCACCTTCAAGAATCCTGATCAGGTTGTATGTACTTCTGAGGTTGAGCTTAGTGTAGATCCTGGCCTCACGTAGTTGTTCCAGTGAAAGGGGGTAATGCAACTTGACAGTCATGCTAATAAAACATCTTTAGTCTGTGAATGGCTGTAAGCTTATTTTCCACATAGAAAAATCCTGCGGCAGCTGGCCAAGTGGAGGGACAGATACATCCAGAGTTCATGGCTTCTTCTGTGTACTCTTCCATGGCTTGAGTCTCATTAGCCGCTTTTCCACTGTCAGACCAGTGTGAGCCAGTGCTAAGAGCGTGCCGGGCGGGGCCAATGGCCTCGAGTCACAAGCACCAAAGCCAGAAGTAAGCTGCGTTTCCACTATCGAGCCTCTAGCCTCACTGCGCAAACCTAAAGCCGCCCTTTACACATCTCCTTGGATCAAACGTCACGAAACCCCTCCCCTTTCAGCGGGAAGATTGAAAGTAAGTCAGGTAGGCAACCGTAGTGTGATCATCGGACGAACAAAATGCAGAGAACCGAAGCGGCTGTTTGTTTGCTCCTTTTGGTGTTTTCTTGGTGGAAGATGGAGGCTCAGCGGCGTTTACGCTGAAAGCTTATGATAGCAGCAAGGCGAAAATTAACAAAATGAACAATACAGCGACGTGGAAGCCGGATACAGCGAATGCAGAAACGTCTGTTCTTAAGCAAGAGGTGCTCTGCAACAGTTGTTTATGCAGCAGCAATATTTGTAATATATTACATTAATAAAACACTTGAAAAGAAGCTTTGTTTTTATGACGTACACACAAATCTTTCGTCTAACTTGGTATTACATCAATCTACACACTACTGCAAAAAAAAAAAAAAAAAAAAAAAACTACACAGTTGTATTTCTAGTATTATCTTTTATGCCTTTATTTAGGTACAGGTACAGTGTATGTAACATGTTTTTGGTTTGTTTGTTTTTTTGGACAAAGTAAATCAACTTATACATCAAATCTCATTTTTATAACATCTTATTTGCATTTGTACAAATTTAAATAAGAATAGATACTCATCAGACATGTATTTAAATAATGTTTTCACTTGTCTTGAACTTGCAATGTGGTGCGCTGGATATTTAGTTTAGCGAGTCCAGCAACAATGTATTTTATTACGTCTTCGTTTCTGCAGACACCGTCTGGCGTTGTACATTGTCCTTGGCCCAAATGCTTAGAAGTGCCCTGGTATCTCCCAAAGACCAGTACTGGTGATTCTCCATTTTAAGTTTTTGAGTTCTTTGCAGCGATACAGCGAAATGCACATCTTACCGCAGACACACTTTTACCTGACTGCACGCTTACCGGAAATGAAAGCTTTAGCGTAAAGTTCTACCAGGATGACTCTAATTCATGATTATCTCAACAACCAATAGCAGCTTGACGCCTTGAATAAAAGACCAAAACTTACTCTTCTATCCTGCTGCCCCTAGGTGTCGTACCTGAAGTTCCGTTTGGTCGATTCCTCTAGCAGCTCAAGATGTCCCAAAAATCGCTCGTTGATTTCGCAATCTCCGACGACTCTGACGAAGACACCGTTCCTCCTTCGCCCGCCTCGCTGCGCCGGAGTACGCGCATCCTAACCCGGGAATCTCCCTGGGTCCAGTGGCCTCCCGAGAAAATCGCGGCCACCTTACTGGATTCCGGCATCCCCGTCAGCAATGACTTGACCCACGACGATCTCATCCTCCTCGCTTCCAACGCGCTGGGTAGCCTTCCTGCGTCATCATCCGACGCGTCCGAGGCGATCATGGCACCGCCAGCCCAGCCCCTACAAACTGGACGAAAACGCTCGGCTAAATCCTCTTCTCCTCTCCAGCACAAAAAGCCGAGGACATCCGGACCAACCCAACCTCCTCCGCCAAGCTCGGATTCGGGCAGCGCAAACGCGCAACTCTCTAAGGCTTTACTCCAGCTCACCGAAACTGTCAAAAGTTTCGAAACTCGTCTGGGCTTCTTCGAGTCAGCCTTTGCTTCGCGCGCACCCGGACCATACATTCCCGCGACCTCTTCCGCCTCCGTCTCAGTCCCTCCTTCAGTCATCGATCCTTTTTCCCCTGCTGCACTCTCCACTTTTCCTGCCACGTCGACTTTGGCAACATCTCCAGTTCAAACTCCGCTACCAAACGCCGCCACGTCATTTCCTCCTGCAGCGTTCAATCTCTCAACGGCTCTAAAGGCTCAGGTTTTCGGTAGACCATTCGTTCCACCCGCCGCTGCTTCAGTGTCTCCCAAAATGAGATCTGACATCATCTCAGGTAAAGACATTAACCTGGCTGCTCTGCTGTTACCATCACCCGCGATTGACAGGCAGATGGTCGACTGCGGTGACGTGGCAGTCCTTCTTAAAACATCAGATCCCAGGCTACAACGAAACCTGCCTTTTACTGAATTCGTCATTGCCTTTGGAATTTACAGAGATATTCTCTGTCAAGTTTTCCCCGATCGCAGAGAGGAATTAGACCTTTATCTAGCGATGATGGCAGATTTTAATCTAAGATATGGCGGAACCCTGTTCTACGAGTATCACAAGTCTTTTTCAGCAAAAGCTGCTTCTTTCGTCACCCTATACAATTCAAGACTGGACTGGTCCATTACTGACTCTGACTTGCTTATTCGCCATTTCGGAGGCCAAAAAATTCTGACCTGCGCCGTCTGCAGCTCCCATGGTCACTCCGCTTCTCTCTGCCCTAAAGTGCACGCTTGCCGTGCTCCGGCCGCTCTCCATGGTGCTGATCCTGCAAACCCCGCGATCGACGTAAAAGGCCGTCCTATCATCGAATTCAATGGCATACCTCTGTGCAATAACTTTAATGAATCTGTTTGTTCATATTCTAAATGTAAATTTTCTCACATCTGCAGCTTCTGCAAGGACCCCCACCCGAAATCCGTCTGCCCTCGACGTTACAGACCAGCCACAAGAGGGAAAGCACCTCAGAAAAAATTCTGAGCGGTCACCCCTCAACTCCCCTTAATATCGCAAACCTTTCTGGCTACCTTTCCTCGCACCCCGATTCTCCTTTTGTTGATAACTTAATTACAGGGCTCTCTCAAGGGTTTCGGGTCGGCGTTCTTTCTCCTCTTGTCACCTCATATGTTGCAAAAAATTTGCAGTCTGCCCTGGTCGAGCCTGACGTAGTTTCAGGTCTGATCGATAAAGAATTAAATAAAGGCTATATCATCGGCCCTTTCAGTTCTCCTCCTTTCTCTCCGTTTCGCGTTAACTCCATCGGCTTGGCTACTCGTAAATACTCCGGGAAAAAACGCCTAATCTTCGACATGTCCTCGCCTCACTCCACTGTTTATGCTAGCGTCAACGAATGCATTCCATCCGAACCGTTTTCCCTGTATTATGCCTCGGTCGACGACGCAATTCAGCTAATCAAGTTAGCCGGTCACGCGCATGGCTGGCCAAAGCGGACATTACCGACGCTTTTAAAATAATGCCTATTCACCCGGCAGATTGGCCTCTCTTCGGAGTTAAGTGGGAATCAAAATTCTATTTCGCTGTTAGACTCACTTTCGGCTGCAGGAGCAGCCCCCAAATTTTTAATCGTCTTTCTGAAGCACTGTGTTGGATCTTGTTGAATATCTGTAAGCTGCCTTTCGTGTTACATTTGCTCGACGATTTTCTGTTAATCGACTTTCCTTCTTCTGAAAGCTTCGTGCTCGATACTCTTAGACAAGTCTTTTGCGACATAGGCGTCCCTCTGTCAGAGGAAAAAACAATCGGTCCCGTTACACGTCTCGAATTTCTCGGCATAATTCTGGACACTGTTAAGATGCAAGCTTCTCTTCCACACGAAAAACTCGTCCGAATCAGGTCCGTTATGGAATCGTTCCTCAAGTCTCGCTTAACATCCAAACGTGACATGCTTTCTCTTCTCGGCCATCTCAACTTTGCAATGCGAATCATTCCACAAGGTCGGTCCTTTATATCTCGCCTGCTGTCTTTGGCTCATTCAGTTGAAAATTTAAGTGACTCGCTTCTTCTCGATGACGGTTGTTTTTCAGACCTTAGGTTTTGGTCTCATCTTCTTAACAACTGGAATGGCATTTCCTTCTTCTATAACGACGTTTCCGAATCATCCAACGCTCTAGATCTATATACCGACGCAGCCCCGTCTATTGGTTTTGGGGGATTCTTCCAAGGGCAGTGGTTTGCAGAAAAGTGGCCTTACGATTTCGTCGATTTCATTCAAAATTCCACCTCGTCCGCTCTCTATGAAATCTACCCTATCGCGGTTGCTAGCGTTCTTTGGGGCTCAGCTTGGTCACGGAAACGAATTACCCTGTTTTGCGTCATCAACAAAGGTCGTTCGCATTGCCCGGCTATCATGTCTATTTTAAGACGTATAACTTGGCAATCCGTGACCCACAATTTTATTATCAAAGCTGAACACATTCCAGGTCACTTTAATGTTTTAGCTGACGCTCTCTCTCGCTCTCGTTTGCAGGTATTCCGACGTCTTTGCCCAGCGGCCAACAAGGATCCAACGCCGTGCCCCACGCTGCATCAAATTCTCTTGAATTAAACAGGCTTCTGGATTTTAACAACCTTTTAAATTCTGCCAAATCGTACATCGCCAAAGGCGTAGCACCGTCAACTCTCAAAGCATACCACTCGGCTTGGTCCTGGTTCACTATGTTCTGCTTAACCTATCAAATTCCGTTTTTTCCCATTTTAATTTCGACCGTTTGCGCTTTCCTCACATACTGTTTTGAATCACGACGACTTAATATTTCAACTATACGTAAAATTCTGGCTGGCGTTCAATTCCACGCAAGATATAATAACCCTAATTGCCCCAGCTTATTTTCGTCCCCTTCCATTCGATTACTTCTCAAGGGTATGTCAAAATCCGCGTTCAAAGCTAGAGATAAACGTCAGCCTATCACACTCCGCATACTTCAGACCTTAGTCTCAAAACTTCGTAACGGCTTGTTCGACAACTATTCCAACGCTCTGCTCGAAGCTACGTTTTTAACGGCATTCTTTGGTTTCTTGCGCATTGGTGAGTTTACTTCCGATAGTAATCGTTTCGATCCAACAAAAGATTTATCGTTTCAAGATTTACATTTTTCACCTAATTACTTTTCACTGTTGCTTAAACACTCAAAATCAGATTCCCACGGGTCCGGTGTCACAATTTCAATTTCTAAAATAAATAACTCTCTATGCCCTTTCGCTTCTATGCTCAAGTTTCTCAAATTACGGCCGCGCACTTCTGGTATCTCACCTCTTTTCATTCTCTTAAGTGGGTTTCCCATGACAAAACGGTGGTTTAGAATTCATCTGTCAACCACCTTGACAGCCGCTGGTCTTTCACCCGCTCTCTATACTAGCCACTCCTTCCGCATCGGCGCTGCCACTACCGCAGCCGAACGTGGGGTCCCAGAGCCTATCATCAAACAGCTCGGAAGATGGTCTTCTTCGGCATACGAAACATATATCAGATCAGATTTTCATAAGGTCCTGGATGCACAGCAGTCTCTCACATCATAAAGGTACGTTGAATTCGCTAGCTACTGGTGGTGGTTTTACGTCGATTTCTTTCGTGTTATTTATTGTGGTTAAAGGTACCAAAAGTCAATCATGCTTTTACTTATCGTCGCTGTTATAGCTACAACTAATAAGACGTCTTTGCATTTTCTTTATTATTCTAACCTTCGTAATCTTATAGACTAAGTCTAGACTATAATCAGCAACCTAACGTCAGCGGCAATAACGGCTCGAAGCCGTCCGCTTCTTTATGTTTATCTTCACTAATTTATCTGACCTAGCGCGGTCCTTCCTTAAGCCTGTGCGGCTTAAACGGCCAGTCGTGGCATCAATTTTGGGCGCTAATCACCGAAAGCCAGTCGTGGCTTCGTTATTCACCGAAAGTCAGTCGTGGCTTTTATTATTAGCTCTTATTTACTCACTCTTACTATATGTCATTGGATTATTATATTATGCACGATAAGCCTTCAATATAACGCCAGTGACAATAACGGCTCGAAGCCGTCCGCTCCTTTATGTTTATCTTTACTAATTTATTCGACCTAGCATGGTCCTAACTCAAGCCTGCACGGCTTAAACGGCCAGTCGTGGCATTAACCGAAGGTCAGTCGTGGCTTTTACCATCGTCTTAATTATTAGCTCTTATTATCAATAACACACTCTACAATATGCCTTTGGATTATTTTTATCCACGATAAGCCTTCAATACCGAGGCTCGACGCCCGTCCCGGCTTACACTCATTGCCTATCGTGGCTCGCTTATTTTCCCAAGACCTAACGTGGTCCCTCACATCAAGCCAATCGAGGCTATACGGCCAGTCGTGGCTCAAAAGTTCGGAACTTGCTCGAACGGCCAGTCGTGGCTTAACCGTGAGAGCCTATCGTGGCTTCAGCTAGCAAAGTCAATCGTGCCCATTTTACTTTTACTAAGAAGAACTATATCAATACTAATTATTATCAATATTGTTTAATGAATCAGATCTTTAAAATAAGCCAATCGTGGCTTTTAACCCGTCGCAGATTGCCTTCCTCCCCTTAAAGACATCCCTGCATAGCCTATCGTGGCTATTATTAGAAGCCAACCGTGGCTTCTTAATTTAAATAACAAGGCTTCCCCTTTCACGCAATCTTAACCCTTCCATTATCACTCGTACTTCGGGCTCTTTTTCTTTGGGGGAAGGCTCTCCCCTGCCTTCATCTTCAGGCAGGAAATGCAGTCTACCTCAGTCACGGATTAAGGATGGAGCCCACGCCAAAAGAAACCATTAACCCTTCTGTCTTTTTCATTCATTCAAATAAATGTTCAAATTTCTATCGCCTCAGAGTCTCTCTGGTAGAAATGAAAGCTTTAGCGTAAAGTTCTACCAGGATGACTCTAATTCATGATTATCTCGACAACCAATAGCAGCTTGACGCCTTGAATAAAAGACCAAAACTTACTCTTCTATCCTGCTGCCCCTAGGTGTCGTACCCGAAGTTCCCCTCCATCCTCCCCACCACCACCAGGTTGGCTACCATCCATACCACGTGGGGGAAGGCTCTCCCCTGCCTTCATCTTCAGGCAGGAAATGCAGTCTACCTCAGTCACGGATTAAGGATGGAGCCCACGCCAAAAGAAACCATTAACCCTTCTGTCTTTTTCATTCATTCAAATAAATGTTCAAATTTCTATCGCCTCAGAGTCTCTCTGGTAGAACTTTGCATAAACTCTGCCTTTCACTTTGACCACGCCTCAAGCCCCAGCTGGCCCGGTTTGGCCCAAGGTTTTCGTCGGGCCGAAAAACCCAGTCCATTGACCCCGAGGAAGCACCGACGAGGCACGATCAGGCCCCGGAAGTGACAGTGGAAACGCGACTGGCCCTGGCACGCACTAGCACGCCCGCTTTTGGCCCGACAGTGGAAACGCGGCTATTGTGTAACAGAGAGTAGACTTTACTTTTAGGAGGCATGGCATTGGGTAACAAGTTACTAGCACAGTTCCATGGTCAGTGAGGGGGTAACTGTGTTGCCTTGATTTTACTTCACTGAATTCTTCCTAACTGAAGGGAATCTTAGTAGTTTGAGTGGTATTTGGGCTTTTAATGCTTGTTGTCAAACAGGGCTTGGTGGAGTGCATGCAAATTTTTATGCAGAATTTAGACCAATGGGTAAGCTCACCTTGATGCCAGGAAAAAACTTTGTCATGAACAGATAACCAGCGGTAGCCAAGGATAATTTCTTGTCTGTGAGAATTAATGACATAGAATGAGATGGCCTCTTGATGGAATAGTCCAATATGGAGTTGAAGTGGTTGTGTTTGCTGGTTGATGCCATCTCCTATGGATGTGTTGCTAACAACACTGATCTTGATGGGTGGCACACAGAGTTGAACAGAGTGGAAATGTTGAATTTGCTAACACAGTGTGTTACTGCGTCCAGGGCCAAGCCATGCATATTGCTAAACTAAGCAACCGGCTAGGGCGGCAGGACAGTCAGGGAGCAAAAAAATTTTTCAGAGATTTTATTTATTTTAATATTATTATTATTTTGGCATTCATATGGAATTTTTGCACTTATATCAAGTTATCACCCCATCAGTTATTCTAAATCTAACTGCTTCATGCTTGACTGCTTTATTTTGGAGAATGGTAATTCTTGCACAACCAGAGAGGCTGCAGTTTCAGGACTGAATTTCCAGGACCCTATTCTTTTGTAACAGTGCCACCTACCGATTGGATGATATAGCGGAGGCTGCAGTTTCAGGACTGCATTTCTGCACCCCAGTAGTTTAGTTTGTAGCAACGTTTGTACATGTTGTTAAAGATATTGAATCTCAGGAACATTTTTTTTTTAATTGATTTGATTTAAAATGCATTATTGTTAATTGCAAAGTGTGTAATAGCTGAGTTACAATTTAAAATTTTAATGAATTTACACTTTAATAAAAAATGCATTTAAAGTTCCCATATTGTCAAAATTTAAATTTCTTGGCTTTTTTCATGATAACTGAGGTCTGGGGGCTATGTAACTACCATGTAAGTTTCAAAACAGACAATCCACAGTAAAATGCACACAGCCTACATAACGTAGCTGTTCCTTTTCACGAGCCGCTGTGACTTCCGTAAAAATGTGACGTCCGATCTACTCACCACCCAGAGCACCAACCACCGTCCCACCCTCCTTTTGTCAAACCCCCAGACAACATCGAGTCCATTCCATTACTAAACAACAACAACAACACGAAAACAAGTTGAGAAAATGCTGTTCAGTCAGGAAACTACATCATTGCACAGACTTCCGGACAACATTAATATAAATTAATATTAATATAAATTTCACACAGCGATTCTGGAAAATACACAGATAATGTGTCCCATGATTTATTCCGGAATTGTTTGATTTGGTTCATTCACACAGTGATTTTCCGAAATCTGAGTGTGCTTTACACACAACCTGTAAAGACCGTTAAGACATGTGATGTGTAATGCGACGTGTGCGTTGCACTAAACTGAAACTGCCGAAAGATCTGTGCTTCAGCGCTGATAGTGAGGAACTCCTTGATCGCTGCTTCATTCCAGTTTGCACACATTTTTCATCGTGAAGAGTCGCACGATAATGTGCATCATCACTACATCACCAGTCGTTACTGTACTTAAGTAAATTTTTCAAGTATCTGTACTTTATTGGAGTAGTTTTATTTTGAGTAACATCACTACATTCCAAAGCATAAGATCGTACTTTTTACTTCACTACATTTCTTAAACATGTCGTTACTACTTATAATATATCACATGCTCCGAGACGCAGAAGCAGTGTCTGAACAAACCGATTCTATTGGTTCACAAATCGCCACAAATGATTTATTCATGAATTGGACTGATCCAATTGCAGCTTTTCAAACTCACTGATTGAAATGAGCCGTTCAGAGCTAGTCTCCAGTCAACTGAATTCACAAATAAGAACAGGGAGATCTTGTGAGCGCGCGTGACTGATGCTGCGAAAAGTAAGATATAATGTTGAGTTTTAGGATTAATTATTGTAACTGTCAGTTGTTTGCGAACTAAATCTGCTGTAAAGGGTTATGTATTTAAGCCCGCCGAAATGATTAAATGCAGACACATCAACATCGTCTCTTTTTAGGTCAAAAAACTAAACATTAAAATAACACAGATTAAATAAAATAACTCATGCACGTTCATATTCCCCGCCTAAATATTTCAGTACTTTTTTACTTAAGTACACAAAAATTTTTGTACTTTTGTACTTTCACTCGAGTAAAATTGAAAAAGGAGTACTTTTACTGGAGTAATATATAATAAAATAGAGGCTCATGAATATTAATTAGAAGGGCCAAAATCGACCTGTTCTTGACAGAGCTCCAAAGAGAGAAGCTGTAAAAATATATTGAGATGGTATATGGCACTTATACCGCAAATATATATTCTTAAGGTCATCAAAAGCGAAAATAAACCTATGTGACCTTTAAATTTTGAAACAACTGAAAGTGGAGTGGTTTCTTGAAATATACTGTATTTTGATTAGCCTAATTATTAATTAGCTCATTATCAGGTATGACAGAGATGGAATTAAATGTGACCCTGGACCGCAAATCCAGTCATAAGTGTTGAGTCGAAATTGAGTTTTATACATAATCTGAAAGCTGAATAAATAAGCTTTCCATTGATGTGTGATTGTTAGGATAGGACAATATTTGGCCAAGATACAACTGTTTGAAAATCAAAATCTTGAGAAAATCGCCTTTATAGTTGTCCAAATGAAATTCTTGGCAACGCATATTACTAATCAGAGATTAAGTTTTGATAAATTTAAAGTGGGAAATTTTCAAAATATCATATATATATATATACAGTTTATTGTACAGTTGAATTCAAGTAGGAAAAATGAACAATATCACTTCCTGAAAATGGTCTCAATGGAATTGCGGTCTATTTTCAAAGGCGAGAAAGCATATACTAACAGGGTGGAAGGTGACTTTAGGGACACTGTAACTTTGTAAATGCAGTTGAGCCTAGTCTACAACATTACTTATAAATATTTTGAGGTTTTTATCATTTTATGGTTTATATTTCTTGTGGAAGTTGATCACTTTGCACTGAGGACATGATAAAATTAAAAGCCTATATCAATAAAAAGGTGTGTAAAATACAAAATAGTATTTTTAATGTCTAGAAATTATTATTGCAAAGGTTCAACAGTTTATAAAATAATACTAAACCAATTTGAAATATTTTTTTGCAATAACTTATTTCTTTTTTTTAAACCCATTTCACCACAAAGTAAACTCAGAATACAGCGGACATATGTTTGTTATGTATATATGTTTTCTGCATATACAATGTATTAATGGCCAACACAGGACTTTTATTTTGTTTTGGCGATGAGACCTCATAAGACTGCGCTCTTGTGTTTGTGGTTCGGCTGAAGAGAGGTTGGTGTTTATAAGAGTTTAAAGTGTTTAAATCTCTAGAAATCATTAAGGCAGTGAAATCGTTTTTACAAGCGATGTAAAATGAATTGATAATCATTTATTATAACGTCGCAGTGTTTAATCAAACATTTATTTATTTTCCCAGATAGCACAGGCACGTCGCGGAGACGTCTGCTAAAGAGCGTAACATCTGGTAAACATCGCGTTCGTTTTTTTATAGTCGTAATTTGATCTTCTGTAGATCGCCTGTTTGAGCTGTTAAATGATACAGCGTCTTTACATCTATACGATGTCTATACGACGTACCTTTATCATCCGAAATTTGCTGGTATGTGGAGGAGAAGCGCAGCATCAGCTGATTGATTTTAGTACGTGATAAAAAAAAAAATACAGTCCGAGATATGTATTTCTACTATAACGTAGAGCACGTTAAAGACTAACACTACATTACAGATATAAATGCAGGACCATAGGCGGAGGGTGAACCAGCTCCAGGGTAAGGCTAACTCATAAATCGTCTTTTTAGGAAAGAAAACAGACACAGGTGTCACATAGGCC
>NW_027394781.1:0-13702 GCF_049309525.1 Garra rufa | reverse complement strand
CATACATGAAGTACAACGTTACATACAGATGGATTGAATTATCAGAATGATAGATAAAATGTCCTGAAACATGATGACTTTTTGTGTAAGTGGATAGGCCAAATGTAGGTAATCAAACTGTAAATGGAATAGCTTTAGAATATGTATTTCTTTCTTTCTTTCTTTCTTTCTTTCTTTCTTTCTTTCTTTCTTTCTTTCTTTCTTTCTTTCTTTCTGTCTTTATTTAACACATTAAAAACAAACGTACAGTTGTGGCACGGTAGTAATTTACTTTCATAATTATATATATATATATATATATATATTAGGGCTGGGTATTGTGACCAATTCGGCGATTCGATTCGATTCTTATTTTTATGGTTTCGATTCAATTCGATTCGATTCGATATCGATTAGCTATCAATATTTCATTTAAAATGTTAGTTTTGCAGACATGGGATCCATATTTTGATAGAAATGCTGGTAACTGAAACTCTCCTACTTAAGTTTATTACTGAAATACACATCTACATTAATAATAGGGTGCACACAGTTGTTTATTTTAAACAACTTTTATTTTAAATGAACACTGTAACAAGAAGTCATAAATATGTGCATCCATTGTACACCATGTAAACAAACTGCAAAATGCACATTACTGTAAAAAAAGGACTGTAAATGTGCAACAGTGAAATCTATTAAGAACTTCAAACATGTTTAAGAAATAAAACATTTTTCTAAATTCAAAACGTTCAAAACAGGCCCATTATAAAGCCCTTGTCTGCGTATACAAAGCATTCTAACTGTCCATAAAACTAACAGTTCTTAACTACAGCCTTATCATTTTTGATAACCAGATTTTTCTGCAAAAAAAGCAGCTGATCAACATGTTCTGATAGCTCCTTTGCGCTGTGATTAGATCACCAGCAGTTGAGAAAACTCTCTCAGCAGGAACACTAGTGACACCTTCAGGACGAGAGGGGAATATTCATATCCTCTTACATGAAGCACCTGCATTAAGAATCGATTCGGGGATTTCCCGAATCGATATCGTTGCGTTAAACTGAAGATCGATTAAAATCGGAGAATCTATATTTTTTACCCAGCCCTAATATATATATATATATATATATATATATATATATATATATATATATATATATATATATGGGGATTTGTCTTTACTATTACTCAGTCACTGAATTGCTGTTATTTTTATTTTACTGATATTTTTACACAGAGGTTTTTTGCAAGGTTGTATTTGGGTACTTTCATAGGTCTATAAAACGTCTTATTCCAACGTGCATATTACCTTATTTTAACGCCTGGATAAAACGTACTCGCCATGCTAACACACGACGTAACAGTTACATAATGTGTTGGTCATTTTTGGTCATTTCATGACTTACCAATTGACAACGTAATTACGACGTCGCATGCCCGTAAATTTATTACCATCAAATGACCAACTCACAACATCGTCAGTACGTCCTCCTAACGTCGTGTTATTACCAAGGACGTCCCAGATACGTACTCTATTGGTAATATATTGGTAACTTTATGACTTACTGGCAACGTAACTACGACGTCGCATGCCCGTAACTTTATTACCATCAAATTACCAACTCACAACGTCGTCAGTACATCCTCCTAACGTCGTAATATTACTTAGGACGTCCCAGATACGTATTCTATTAGTAATATATTAGTAACTTCATGACTTACTGGCAACGTAACTAGGACGTGGCATGCACGTAATTTCATGACAATCATTTACACATTCTTTATATGCTCAGATTACCATAATTTGCTATTTAAAAAGTGTAAATAAATGTCAGACACAAGATTGAAAGTTCCCTTATTTAAGATAAAATGTTCTCTTCACCAAGTCGGAATATTGCTTAATATAGAGTCTGGGAACGTGACGTCAGCAACGCAATGCATGTTGGGAATTTAGGTAACGGATCTGCGGTGAACACTGTGTTTGATTGTGATCGTGAAGTTTTAGTCTACTTTACTCTGCATAAATAATAATTTTTGGTGAACTATTGTTGTGTTGTTAATTGCCACAGTCTCACCGATTACCAGCATGTACTGTCAAATGTTTGATTTTCCAGCTTTCCAGCTTGGACAATCACCTTGGATCCCAAGTGTCCGAGTTAACAAAACGGCGTTGCATGGCGTGGGTACAAGCAGTTAGACGGAAAAGCATTAGTTGACTAATATGTGCCCCAGCGTTGTTATGAAACCATGAATTAAGAAATTAATGCTGTCAAATCAGTTGCTCTCAAGGAATGTCATCCAACATAAACTTTTCTGTGTAAAATGTTCATGTATTGCGTGTATTTATATGTATATACACATATTTATAAAATGTAAATTATTTATATATACACTAGTTAACATTTGAAGTGGATCGAAAGCTTTCATCAAAGTTGTCATAATAAAATCATGTGTTAGGACTTTAACTTTTTTGATCCACTTCGAATGTTGACTATATGTATATATATATATATAACACGTATAAAATATACACATGTATGTGTACTTATACATAGACAAACAATGTTTTACAGCCTTCAGTTATGCCGCGTTTCAGGCAACCCGTTACCTGTGTTTTTCCAGCCTTCTACCGGTGAAAGTTCACTGGAGCAGCAGTCAACCTGTGATTTCCTATCTGTGAACTCGTACTAACGTTAGATCAACATACTCCCAGTTCCGAGCTCTGATATACGGTGCGTTGTTTATGCAAGTGGTACATCGTGGAAAAATAGTCTTTAGGACAATATAACGTTGCATTCAAATTAATAATAATAAATGCGCTCAGACAGTTTGGCACGACTTGCCTGGAACGCAGCATTAAACATGCATTATCTGTTTTGCATATTGAATACCACGTTGCAGCAATAAATTGAAAAAAACGAACATTTCTATATCCCTTTATTTGTGGATAACACACTGATGTAAATGTGCACAGTTCACAACATAAGAATCAACTAAATTGAAAAGTTCAGTTCCACTACTACTATAGTGCAAACACAACAGGTGTAAGATGTAACAGTGCTGTAAACTTTAAGTCTCAAGAACACAGGTAACAATGCAGTAGGTAAAACGGCAAATAACACTACAAACAAAGTAGGAAAACACCATCTGGGAATGTTACGTGCGTTAAGGCGGTAACTCATTTAGATCGTCCACCACTCTTTATGCTCGTAAGGATCGAGCCGTTGATTATTTTTAGTTTTTCTAAATACCTCAGCTTTGACACTTCATTGAGCTTTTCTCGGTATGGAAGATTTAGCTTTTCCTCGGATCTATGCATTGTTTTTTTTTTCTTTTTAATAGTTGCCTACTATCTTGTAATACTGACGGCTGACGACGTTACATAAAACATGGCGGCAACTACCCATAATTCTACGCGCAGTGACGTAGTTGGCCAAGCTCTATACAGTACAGAGATTTTCTGTGCAATAATGATGTTGTTTTATATATACACAAATGTAGGTTTGTAAACGTTTCTGCTTTTTTATAGTATTGTTTAGAATTTTATTTCAATCCATAAAATATTTTGAAAACGAAGAGCGATATAAAACTAATTACATTTGTGTTAATAATTTGCTTTTTTAAATTATTTTAATTATTATTTTATTTTTATTTATATTAGTATAATTTTGTTTATTATATATGCTGCTTGGATTTATTGTTAATGTATTTAACAATGAAAAGGTTTAATAAAGAAAGTGATTTTAAAAAAGCTAATTATAGTGACGTCGATCACGTGACATACGTGCGCGCCTCCACCACAACCTATGACCGCAACTGACACTCCGCTCGCACAGGATGTTCACAAGAAAGGAAAATACACTTTCTGAGACTTGAAACTTTTTATTTCTTAACTAGTTTTGAAAATAACGTTGAAATAATGACACAGAATGGGCAACACCATATCTTCTGCCGCAGATACAGGATCAGGACAGCGCGTTTGTCTGAGGCACTTCTTTTTAGCTACTTCAGCTGTGTCTGACAGAACAATTCGTCTTTCTAAGGTGAGTCTTACGATTTTTAATAAATAAATATGTTTGTAAATGTATAAAATAAAGTACTTTAACTCTGTAAAATAGCTAAAACCACTGATCTATAATAGAGAACTGGATTGCTCATGACGTCATAAAAGTGAAGCCACCGCGCCGCCATATTAGTATTCCCTAGTATTCGCATACATTCCATTGAATGAATAGAAAGCTATACGATTTCATTGAGAAAACATCACATAACAAGTCAGTGTTTTTATACCTGAAGTCTCACTGTACATTTTCACAATGCAAACGTCCTAAGCATGTAAACGGTTAATGTTGGGAATTCCCTCTGCTTATTAAAAATGTACGTTCATAGCCTACATTACAGTCGCGTACATCAGATAAACAAACATCATATGATCTCAGTACAGTTATTCACGGTTTATGTCATTTTGTTGTTTATATTCGTACAGTAGACTAACTGCATGTTTCAACAATATTTAACAACGTTATTCTTTTTGAAGATTTGTTCGTTAAATTAATAATTAATTCAACATACACAGCATTTTACTCAGATGGAAACGGTAATGTTAGTAAATCATTACAGAATTTGCTGATCTGAAGAGTCCGAAATAGATGTTGCTCAAGGTACATGATTAAAATACACACCATGACTCGGAGAACACCGCTGACTACAAATGGTAGGCTACGGACTTAAAGACATAAGCTTTATTTCAAAGACTTGAATTTCAATATAACGAGCAATGTAGTAACAGAGACTTGTATTGTATTATTTACTGTATAATCGAATCAATTTCAGATACTAATACCAGATATATGGTACTGTGTATTATTTCCTGCATAATTAGGTACATAAAGAAATATATTTAGTGTTGGATCAGTTAGGCTACCTGTTTCTGCAAGTGCGCAGTTGACACGCCCACCAAAACGATTTCAATATATCGCTTATCCAGCCCGAAAAGACCATAAACATTCCAGAAAACATCTAAATTAAAAAATAATTTACATACACATATCCTAAAAACTAATCCTGCGTGAAAGATACGCTTCAAATCGGGTGATTTTAGGTCAGCAATTTACATGTGACTCAATGGCGCTCTCTGCAGGTAGGGAATAGTAAGATGGCGGATCGAACACTTCCGGTGGCTTCACTGCCTAACAGCAGTTTAGAACGCAATGAGAAATCCAGTCATTATATAGATCAGTGGCTAAAACCCTTTTTGTATTATTGTTGTTGTTAATACTACTGGTGGCGGTTGAGAGTTACCATAGCAACCACGGACACAGCTGCTGAGAGAAGAGGACGCGTCCGACATTTCTCTCCGTTTCTCGTCAGTTATACCAAAAAAGTTAAACAACTGCCTCAGATTGGTTAAGTAACATTATCCACTGTCTATTTAAAGTACATTTGTTAATATTTATACCTCTGTGATTATGGTATTATCTGAAATGTTTGGTAGCTAATGTTACGCTAGCATAGCACATCTGTTTATAATGATTGTGAACACGGAACGTCTTGAAGGCTTTCATTCATATTTCGCTGTATATCCTATGTTTTCGTTAATAATTTCAGTGTATTTTACTGTTTATATTTGTGTTTTTCTCTAAATAAATCAACTGAATTTATTTCGAGTGTGTATTCATCATTCACAGCTGTTGGAACAACCTTTACATTAGTTTGGTCAAATTAGGTCATTAATTAGACTAAACTACTGCATGTCCACCCATAGAAAATAAATAATAATACAAAATTACCAACTGATTACCAGCACACAACTATTAATCCACGACGTTGCCACGACGTCACAGTTACTAACTGGCAACGTCACAACATTACGTTGTGGCGACGTATAGGCACCTTTCACTTTTCCGGTTGCCACAACGTAACTGGTTTACCAACACACGACTATAGATCCACATGGTCGCCATGACGTTGCTACGACGTTGCAGTTACTTACTGGCAACGTCACAAAGTTACGTTGTGGCGACATATAGGCACCTTTCACTTTTCCGGTTGCCACGACGTAACTAGTTACGTCGCCACGACGAAACTTTGGTCACCAGATTACGTTGCAGCTACGTAACAGTTACGTAATTTTGTTAGCTGGGCGGTTACTAACGTAACCTCGGTTCTCTCTAGAGAGGGAACGAGTACTGCGTAAGTATCTTACGCTAGGGAAAAATCCTTTTCTGCGAGATATTGAAGCCAAAAATTATCCTTAATTTTTGGCTTCAATATAGAGCAAGGCCTGGCACGACGCCAGATCCAATGGGGGCATTTCGCGCCCACTGCGTCGCTTCCCGTCTAAAAGGGCGTGGTCTAGGCCTATAAAAACTGCTCACAGGCAGCTATTATATTACTAGAGAACTCACAGGGAGTCCGGGGAAGAGGGAGGGGCAACACCGCACTCTTCCACATAGTGCAGCGTCACTCAGACGCTAAGTTAACGTACATACAGGGCGGGTTACGGCCTGAGCTGACGTGGAAATAAGGGTCTTTACACAGTTTGCCCAGGCACATCTTGTGCTACTACTTTCACTGTCGACCCTAGAGCTGTGCTTAGTAGACGCAGCATTCCGAGCTGATAGCATCAGGTCAGACAACACTGATTATCTAGACTGACAGCAGCCTGGCCTGTAAGGCGGGAACCTCCAGGTTGTAAAACCTTATAAATGTAGACGGAGAGGCCAAGCCCGCCACCGTACAAATATCTTGCAAGGCAATCTCACTCGACCAAGCCCACGATGAGGCCACGCCCCTCGTGGAATGTACTCTGACACCCAGCGGGCACTGCATGCCCTTGGAAGCATATGCCAGCGCAATAGCATCAACTATCCATCTGGATAGGCTCTGTTTCGACGTGGCCAGTCCCTTGGGACACCCATAAAACGAAACAAAAAGCTGTTCTGTCTGCCTAAAAGCAGACGAGCGAGACACGTAAGCTCGTAATGCCCTGACTGGGCATAGGAGGCTCGCGTCCATTTCCTCATCAGTGACCGGTAGGGCTGACAGAGCGATGACCTGTGCCCTAAACGGTGTGTTGAGGGATTTTGGAACGTAACCATGCTTGGGTTTGAGTATGACTTTAGAGTCATTAGGTCCAAATACCATGCACGTCACGCTCACGGAGAGCGCGTGCAAGTCCCCTGTGCGCTTCACTGAAGCGAGAGCCAGCAGAAACACAGACTTAAGAGACAGGTATTTCAAATCAATCGTCTGCAGAGGCTCGAATGGTCCACCTTTCATGGCCTCTAGTACCACAGAAAGGTCCCATACGGGGACTGAGGGAGGTCTGGGGGGATTCAGTCTTCTAGCTCTCTTCAGGAAGCGAATAACTAAATCGTTCCTTCCTATTGACTGACCTAGCATTGTCGAAAACGCTGTTATGGCCGCCACATAGACTTTGAGCGTGGACGGGGTTCTGCCCTTGTCCAGCAGCTCTTGTAGAAAGGAAAGCACCTCCGTCACACCACAGTTAGTGGGTGACGAGCCGCGGGCTGCGCACCAACCCGAAAACACAGACCATATTGAGGAATAGAGCCGTCTCGTAGAAGGGGCTCTAGCCTGCGTGATCGTATTTAATACTCCTTTAGGGAGTTCATCATATATTCGCTGGTGGCCCAGACATGAAGGGACCACAGCTCTGGGTGAGGATGCCAAATCGAGCCGCTGGCCTGAGAGAGAAGGTCTCTCCTCACTGGTATCGGCCACGGGGCAGTGCTCGTCAGCTGCATCAGCGCTGGGAACCAGGGCTGGTTTTCCCAAAATGGCGCTACCAGCAGTATTGAACATCCTTTTTCCCTGACCCTCTCTATCACCTGAGGTAGGAGAGAGACGGAGGGAAAAGCATAGAGATGACGGCGGGGCCATTCGTGGGCCAGCACGTCCCTGCTTTTGGAGAAAAATTCCAGACAGTGAGCGTTGTTCTGAGACGCAAACAGGTCTACTTCCGCTCTGCCGAATTTTTTCCACAGTAGTTGTACTGTCTGTGGGTGTAGAGACCATTCGCCTGCTGGAACATTGTTCCTGGACAGTCTGTCTGGCCCTATGTTTAGAAGCCCTGGCACATGCGCTGCTTTCAGCGAGCGCAGGTTGCGCTGAGCCCATACCAGGAGGCGTTCTGCAATTTATGTAGGACATCACTGACATGTTGTCCGAGCGGACTAGTACATGGTTTCCTTTTATTTGGGGACAGAAGCGCGTCAGCGCGTTCTGTACTGCCAGCATTTCGAGGCAGTTGATATGCAGGAGCTTTTCCCGTTCTGACCACTGGCCAAAAGACGGTCTGCCCTCGAGCAGAGCCCCCCATCCCGAGGTGCACGCGTCCGTAGACACCACTTTTATTCTCGAGGAAGTCCCCAGGCTTACACCTGACTGGAACCAGTCGACTACTTTCCATGGTTTCAGGGCTGTGACACATTTCTGATTGACCGTGAGACGAAGCCGACCGGACGCCCATGCTTGACACGGGACGCGCGCTTTCAACCAGAACTGCAGTGGGCGCATGCGGAGCAGACCCAGCTGGAGAACTGATGACGCTGAGGCCATGAGACCCAGCATTTTCTGAAATTTTTAGTAACATGGTCGTGTGCTCCGCAAGCACTGAGCGAGATTGCGCTAGAATCAGCCAATCGTCCAAATAGTTCAGTATGCACACGCCTTTCAATCTGAGAGGAACGAGCGCTGCGTCCATGCACTTCGTAAATGTACGGGGTGCCTGGGACAAACCGAACGGCAGGACTGTGTACTGATATGCCTGGCCCTCCTTGGCGAACTTGCGCTTCACCAGCGCTTTGTTCATTTGCCTTAGATCTAGTATGGGTCTGAGACCACCGTCTTTTTTCGGTACCAGGAAATATCTGCTGTACAGCCCTCCTTCGCTTTGAGCTTGAGAAAGGGGCTCTATGACCCCTTTGCTCAATAGTTTCGCCACTTCAGCTCAAAGCAGGTGTGCTGCTTCTGTCTGCATCGTGGTCTCGATGCGCGCTGTATAGCGGCGCGGGCGTCGATGAAACTGTAGCGAATAGCCTCCTTTTATAATGTCCAGCACCCATTTCGAAACCCCTGGAAGCTTTTCCCATGCGTTTGCATGAATAGCTAGAGGTTGAATACGAAGCGCGCTCCGTTCGTTCAGTAACGGAGTGGTTTCGGTGTGCTGTGGCACAAGAGACGTGCTCGTGACATTCGGGGCGCGGACGCTGATAGCGGGAACTATTATGTCTGTGTGTGGATGTGGTTGTGTGGCAAACAACGTTCGACTGCATATAGGGAATGCACTTTGGTTTCGTTTTTACAGAAACCTTGGGACGTGCATAATGTGATGTCTGTGGGCACTGTGAAGTGGGCACGTTTACCACATGTGAAGCGCAATCGATCTGAGTCGATTTTATGTGCGCGGGACCTGTGTGACAGGCTGTGCTTGTGTGTAGTAATGGGCACTGGGAAGTGGGCATGCTTACTACACATGAAACACCATCGGCCGTGGCCGGTTGTGAAGCGCAATCGATCTGAGTCGATTTTATGTGCGCGTGACCTGTGTGACAGGGTGTGCTTGTGTGTAGAGTTGGGCACTGGGAAGTGGGCATGCTGACTACACATGAAACACCATCGGCCGTGGCCGGGACACCAGAAAATACACTCTTTTTTGGATTTATCTGGGTAGCCGTGAGAACGGCTTTTGAGTACAGGCAAACGGGCGACAGAGCCGGTTTGTTGGCTGCATATAACACTGGAACAGTCACATTTTTTGGAACTGGACGAGCGAATACCTTTGGTGGGGGTCCGGCGACAGCGGGACTCGTGCACCGTCTTTTTCCTAGCTTTGCTAGGGCAGCTTCGGAGGCTCAGGCTTTAATTCAATTCTGGGCCTCGGGCCACGCCCAGCGGGACGGCGGCCTGAAGAGCGGGAACGCGGTCTCGCGCCTTGTGCTCGGTGACGTTGCGAAGGACGTTACGTGGCTGAGGTCGTGAGCTCTGCGCAGGCGGTTTCCCACGGCCGGCTGCAGAACTGGAGCGCTTTGGTAGGAAGTGCCTCATCGCCTGAGACGCTTTCTGTACCTCTGAGAATCTCTCTGCAAAATCCTTGACAGAGGATCCAAACAGGCCAGCGGGTGAAAGTGGAGCGTCGAGGAGCGCGGTGCGTTCGGACTCGGCCATTTCAGAAAGCGTCAGCCACAAATGCCTCTCGTTTACCATAAGCGTGGCCATGTTGCGTCCTATGGCTTGTGCTGCGGACTTTGTAGCGCGGAAAGCGAGGTCCGTGGCGCTTCTCAAGTCCGGCACGCAGATCGCTTCAGGCCCTTCCTCATCCAGCCTTCGGAGGAGGTCAGCCTGGAATATCTGCAGCGTGGCCATAGTGTGCAGCGCTGACGCGGCCTGTCCAGCGGCGGTGTACGCGCGGCGGAGCAGGTTTGAAGTTTGGCGGCAGGCTTTTGAAGGCAGCGCCGACTTAGCACGCCGTCCAGCGGAGGGCGGACACAAGTGGGCTGCAATCGCCTCTTCGACCGGCGGCATCAAGAGGTATCCTCTGTTCTTGGCGCCGTCCACAGTAGAGAACGCCAAGGAAGAGGATGGGCGCACTCTCGCCGAGTGGGGGGCGCTCCAGGACTTAGCCAGTTCTTCGTGTAACTCAGGAAGAAAAGGCGCCGGTTTAGACGCGCTTGAAGCGCGCTCCCCTTTTGGCAGAAAACAGCCATCCAGCCGGTTGTGAGCGGGCTGCTCTGGTGAGGACCACTCGAGGCCCAGGCTCGCCGTGGCCTGTGTGAGGATCCTCATTAACTCTGCCTCAATCGAAGCTCTCGTACCTGACGGAGCGTGGGCGGGGGGAGCGAGGTCCGCAGAGCTCTCCCAATCCCCACTGCATGACACCAGGATAGAGCAGGAATCCTCCTCCTCCTCCATGACAGTCCCTTCGTCACCAGCGTCGACGCAAGCGGCGACAGACAGCCGCCATTTAACGTCCGAAACGGGAGCTGACGAGATCGGTGAAGCTGGCGGGCGAACCGGCGAGCTTTGTCGGCTGGGGGGGGGGGGTTCCGGAGCCCGCTGGGCACGGCGCTTCTTACGGCGCGACATCGCGCCGGGCGGGGGAGCAGATTCGGTGAAAAATGCCAAACGAGTCCTCAGAGTCGCTACTGGCAACAGTTCACAGTGAGGGCAGCCGCCCTCAGCGAGCGCAATCACCGCGTGCTCCTCACCCAGGCAGGAAACGCAGACAACATGGCGGTCCCCGTAGCTGAGTGTGGCTCTGCACGAGCCGCAAGAAGGCATCTTTATAAAGACGCTTTGCTCTTTTAATGATAAGTGTGTATCGCAGCGGCGACACACACTTCAGATTTGAAAGGATATAGGCGCCGGAAAGCGCAGCAGGAAGGCATGGAAGGCGGCGTGGCCAGCAGCTTCAGTGGCTCGTCCCGCTGAGATGCTTGCAGTCGACGGCGGCTTCTTATCCAGCTCCAGCGATGCGTGTGCTTCGCTTGAAGGATGAAAAATCAGATAATAGCTGCCTGCGAGCGGTTTTTATAGGCCTAGACCACGCCCTTTTAGGCGGGAAGCGACGCAGTGGGCGCGAAATGCCCCCATTGGATCTGGCGTCGTGCCAGGCCTCGCTCTATAGGCTGCTGCAGTTGCCGCAGAGCAGCCAATAGGCGCGCAAGCTGTTTCGCCTATGTCTGTATGCTGCTGCAACGCGTTTTACATTATTTCAAAATTAAGGATAATTTTTGGCTTCAATATCTCGCAGAAAAGGATTTTCCCCTAGCATAAGATACTTACGCAGTACGAGAGACCTCTCGTAAGAGAACGTCCCTCAAAAGTTGCAGTTTGGTCTGGTTTTATTTTCGAAGTAGACAAACGTGTATGTGATTGTGATTAATAAAATATTACTGCGCAACATAGGAGTAACTCAGCGCAGATATTCCTTGCGTTTTGGACTTTGAACCTGGCAATACTTTACGGCTTTCACAACCCTTCAGATTACAAGATCTAACCTCACAATTGAGAATGAGAGGGGGTCGTTCGTGTCACTTTTAAACTTGCCAATTCACCTTTCACCTTCCCACATGAATATGAATCGAGCACCCGCCCCTTTTGCTCAGATGTCCAAAGTGCCCTTCTGTCAGAGGGCACCTGCAGGTCCTAAAAACTCCTTAATTTAGTTGTATCAAATTTAAGGCCATAAAAAGTTTGAAATATGTATAAGAAAATACTTAATTATAATTTAGTACATTTGGGGACGGAAAGACAAGAATCACGATAGGGCTGGATTAAACTTCAAAAGGCAATGATATCATTGAATAAATATGCATGCTGTAGGTTTCAAAGTCAAAACGTGGCACTGATGTCTTTATATGAATGTATCTGAAGGGAACCGACTGTCCTCAGAAACATGTCGTTGTCATTTTCATTTATTGCCTAAACAGCGTTAATGCTGATTTGTATACAGCCGTTACTAGGGAAACCTTAATATTTCAGCGCTCTTAAAGCGCCCCCTTGTAATAGAGAATGACTTTTCTTTTCCACATTTTTTCAGCTCTTTATGGTAAAATTATTGCAATTATCGACCTACGTTGTTATGCAGCAAACACAGAGTTGTAAATGTGAAAGAAGTTAATGTGCCTTCTAAAAATCTAAACAAATAGGACAGTAATATTTATGTTTTAAATGTAATAAATGATAAACTCTATTTATCCCTTTTAATGGTATAAAGGCTGAAATTCCATTGTATAAGATATTTTGTTTTGTTTTGTGTGAAGCTGTATCTGAATTATAAATCATGCCATTTTATGCCTTAATATTCTACCGTACATTGGCAAATCCTACTCATACTGTTCATTTTACTTCTGCGGCTCTTAAAAAGGGTCACAATTTGCCTTAAATTGATATTTAAAATATTTTAAATAGTGAAATAAAATTCCTGCCTTAATATGTTTGTTTTATTTCTATACTCTGCAGCCTGTTGTCTACAATCTTACAATACAATACAATACAATACAAAGTGAAAAAAATATTACTGATTCTGTTGTTTGAGTCCTAAAACGCAATTTAAACTTCAAATAATACATAATTTGTCTTACTAATGTTACTTGTTACATAAGTAACTGGATGCCTACAATGAGGTGATGGACCCTAGGGGCTCTTTAATGCCTTGTTTCAGATGCCCTTTTTATACTTTGAGCACCTGCCCCTTTAAAGGTCTCTGCACGGTCCTGCTTTTTGACAACAACAGTAGGCTACAGCGTTTTCATCAAAAAACAAAAACGAAGAGTTAGTTTGTAAAAAAAATAATAGTACACACACACACACACACACACACACACACACACACACACACACACACATATATATATTTCGTTAAGTAATAATTTAAAGCTTCCTATGAGTATCATGTCTGTGAGGAATGCATTTGCTTTATTTTTGTTAAGCACGCCTGTTAAAGAACGAGACGGCAGAAAGCGCATCATTTTTGTTTTCTTTATGGCGCATATTTATCTTTAACGTGTTTAAACTAACATTGTTCTAAACTTGAACTGTTTTATATCTATAGATATAAGTTTAGGCAGTTCGTGATGATTTGAGAAGGCAAACTGATCAAACAGACTGACTTCCGCTGGACGCTGTTCATTAAAAAACATACAAAAAAAAACATAACGATCAAAAATGCTCCAAACGTTTTTCTAAATTAACT